>NC_060273.1:12348085-12497882 GCF_021613505.1 Equus quagga | reverse complement strand
ATCCATCCATCATCCATCCAGCCAGCCAGCCATCCATCCATTCATCCATCCTTCCATCCATCTATCCATCTATCAATTCGTCTATCCACCCATCCATCCATCAGTCCTTCCTTCCTTCCATCTATCCGTCCATCCATCCATCCTTCCTTCCTTCCTTCCATCTGTCTGTCCACCCATCCATCCATCCATCCGTCCGTCCATCTGTCCATCCATCCACCCACCCATCCATCCATCATTTGCTCATCCATCCGCCCACTGATCTTATTATTCATCCATCCATCTCTTTATCCCTCATCTATCTACTACTAGAATATTCAAAGTTCCATGTCAGGTTTTGAAGATGCAACACTGACCAAGAACAGCAGAGTCCCACACTCGCGACCTCACCTTGATCTCTTAGCTGTAGGTACCAGGTCTGATCTAAGAGCTGTATCTTTGGAAATGACTGTGTGCCCTTTCTAGAGGTAGGACTGGCCACCTCTCAGTGATCCCTGGGATGGAAGTATTTACTTATCCACATGGTCCTTCCTCAGGTCTGACCGCTCTATCCCTCACTGCTACTTTTCTGCTGGTTGTAGAGATGGTGTCATTTCCTTTATTTGTTTTTTAAGGGTTGTAGGTAGGGGAAGAATAAAAATCAGAGCCGCCAGCTGGGCTCGTGTGAAAATGCAGCCCCCTGGGCATAACCGTGTTCCCTCGCGCCCCCTGCAGGCAGACTTTGCCGTAGAGGCTCTGGCCAAGGCCACTTATGAGCGCCTCTTCCGCTGGATACTCACCCGCGTGAACAAGGCCCTGGACAAGACCCACCGGCAAGGGGCTTCGTTCCTGGGCATCCTGGACATCGCTGGATTTGAGATCTTTGAGGTACAGCCTGGCGGGATCGTGACAGCCATGGTCCTGGTTCTCTGGGATGAAGCCTCCTCTTGGAGAAACCATTATTTTGGAGAAAGGGAGGCAGGGGGCCGCTATAGGGTAGGAGGCAGTCTAGTTAAGGTTAAGTCTTTGGGGGTGTGAGACACAGAAATCCAACAGGGAATGTACTGGCCTGTGAAATGGAGAAGGCCGGAGGTATGGCTGGATTCACCAGGCAGGACCAGCTCTCCTGCCATCTCCCTCTCTGCCCCTCTCCACATTGGCTCCATTCTCAAGCAGGCTCTTCCCTCATGGTGGCAAGATGGCTGCCACAGCTGCAACCCTGGCAGTTCCAGCCAGTTCCAAGTGTTTCCAACAGTTCCAACCAAAATCTTCAAGTTGGGTCTCACTGACGCTGACTCACCTGAGTTGGGCCACATGGTCCCCTCAGAGCCAAGCGCTGTTTCCAGGGTGGGGCAGTGCTTCGTGTAACGTAAACATGGCTACTGGATCCCACCCCCATGATAAGTTGGAGGGAATTTCTCAGGGAAAGGGAAGGTCTTGAGATTGACAGATATTCCAAAATTTACTATGGAATCACTCCCTGTCTGAGCCTCAGGTTCCACATCTGCAGAATGGGAGTGAAAAAATACCTTACGCAGTATTCTATCTACATCATTGTGCATATGGAGGGGATAAGCAGCTTAAAGCGTGCGTGGGCCACGTGGCATGAGAACAGCCAGCCCTCGGGAACTCTAGACAGCCTTTGCTGGGGCTACGCCCTCTCTGGGCACCCAAATGGCGGAACAAGCTCTTGTGCAAAGAGCCTGGGGCTTTCTCCAGGGTGGGGCTCCCCCGGGACCCCCGCGTCCTCTGACTCCGTACCAAGATGCTCACTGGGCGCCCCCGGTGTCGTGCGCTCAGGTGAACTCGTTCGAGCAGCTGTGCATCAACTACACCAACGAGAAGTTGCAGCAGCTCTTCAACCACACCATGTTCATCCTGGAGCAGGAGGAGTACCAGCGCGAGGGCATCGAGTGGAACTTCATCGACTTCGGCCTCGACCTGCAGCCCTGCATTGAGCTCATTGAGCGGCCGGTGAGGGGCCCCCTCGCACTCGCATGCGTGTGCGGCTGCCTTCAGCCGGCCCGGGGACCCCGCCCTGTCCACGTGTGCACGGCTGCCCCCAGCCCGAGTCCTGTGAACTCAATCACACTTTCCTGTAACCCACATTTTAATATCAAAGGCATTTTCTTTTTTAATTTCTCCCTCCCTCCTTCCTTCCTCCTTCCCTTTCTTCTTTCCTTCCATTCATTCATTCCCAAGGGCACAGGTCTTTGTCTTGTTCATTGATGCATCCCAAAATCCTAGAACCACACCCATAGTAGATGCACAATAAATGATTGTTGAATGACTATTTACTGAGCACCTGCTATGTGCTGGGCTCCCCCCCATAGAGGCTAGGGATGTGACCACAAAGGAGATGAGCATAGTCCCTGGCCTCCTGGAAGGGCAGACAGTGAAATCAGACACACAAATAACGCAACTCAAACCCTTGACAAGGCCAACGTGGGGAGTGATTTAGGAAGGCCTGCTTTGCACAGAGCAGTTGAGAAATGCTTCTCTGATCTGAGTCCAAAAAGTGGAAACTGTTCCAGGGGAGCGAGTGGCATGTGTAAATTTGGTGGTGCTCCGGACACCTTAGTTTAGACTGTCTCAGCCACAGGGAAGCGCTTTCCTAAGAGGAACACTGAGGCGAATTTATATGCACAGCAATGATGCAAGAAGTGTGACGTCTTTGTGATGTTGTGTGTGTGCTGCCCACTAGGGGGCAGCAGCAAACATATGTCCTGTTGTTGGTACCTGCCGGTCCATCTCAGATGCTGGTCCGTTGGCAGCTGGTCCAGAGGCAGCTGGAGGCTGCCCCTGCCAGTGTCTGTGTGGCCAGCTCTTCCCGGTGAGTCTGAGGCAGGGCGCCCTCCTGCCTTGCTGTGATCGTGTGTGCCCTACTTGTCTTCCACAGAACAACCCTCCGGGTGTGCTGGCCCTGCTGGACGAGGAGTGCTGGTTCCCCAAAGCCACTGACAAGTCCTTCGTGGAGAAGCTGTGCACGGAGCAGGGCAACCACCCCAAGTTTCAGAAGCCCAAGCAGCTCAAGGACAAAACCGAGTTCTCCATCATCCACTATGCCGGGAAGGTACCAGCCACAGGTCCCAGGGCCCTCTGTGTCCCCGGGGACCCAGGCAGGATGCTCAGAGTAGGAACAACTTGGGAATGGCAGAACCCAGAGGTGTCTGGTGTAAATCGAATCCCAACCAAGTTCTATGCGCGATTTGTCTAAGCATCTGTAAAGGATGAGATACGTATGTATTAGTCTCTATAACATATTCCAACCATGGTGTTCAGGCAGCTCTTTCTTGTACAGACTCCGAATCCTTCCTGCTACAAATTAAACCCAACAGGAAGGGCCAACTGGAATGATGTGGCCAATAACCCTACTCTTGGACCCAACAAGAATCTCCCTTATCATGGCCTTGGGTTTGCCATTGCCAGCCTGTGCTGTCCAGGAAAATCTGGGATGGTTGTCATCATTGTCCTCTTCTCCTCTTCCTCTTCCTTCATCATCATCATCCTGTGATGGCTATAAATATACAGCACCTTCCCCTTTGGCTCCTGAGTGTCCTGGATAATATAGAAAAGACATACCTTCACCTAGCTTACAGAATTTTAGGGTATTTTATTGACTCCCCAGTATCCCAAATGCATCATGGGAATAGGCATTGCCCTAAACCAGGGATAGGCAAACTACGGCCCATGCACCAAATCTGGTCCACAGCCTGTTTTTAGTTCTTTGGTTTTTGCTGAGGAAGATTCATCCTGAGCTAACGTCTATGCCAATCCTCATCTTTTTTCACTGAGGAAGATTTGCCCTGAGCTAACATCTGTGCCAATCTTCCTCTATTTTGTATGTGGGTCACCACCACAGCATGGCCACCAACAAGTGGCATAGGTCTGTGCCTGGGAACTGAACCTAGGCTGCTGAAGCGGAGTATGCTGAACTTAACCATTTGGCCACAGGGCCAGCCCCACACAGCCTATTTTTATAAATAAAGTTTTATTGGCACACAGCTGTGCCATTCCTTGACATATTGTCCACGGCTGCTTTGTGCTACAGAGTTGAGCGGTTGGAACAGAGACCATATGGCCTGCAAAGCTGAAAATATTTACTGTCTAGGCCTTTTACCAAAAAAATTTGCCAACTCTCACCCTATACTCAAGGAAGTATATATTTGTTCCTTAAGCACATAGAGGAAACGCTTTTCTCCTCCCCACTTTACAAGTTGTTTTTTTTTCCAGTCCCCTCTCAGATCAGGCCTGGCCATCACCATAACAACCCACATCCCATAATATCCCACCAGAGAGCTATTTTACCTGTTCCTTTCACTTCATAGTCACAATAATAAAATTAAAGCTTTGGTCACTGTCAGTGTTCAAGTTGGGAATTTAAAAAGCCATATATGTCCTTTGTCTGTACATCCATATATTCAAATCTCCATCATTAGAGAAGGGATAAGAGTCCCCAAACTTGATTTAAAAGCTAGGATTGTTGTCAGGCTTTCTCTGCATGAGAGGAGAACTTTGGGTATGAGGGAGGGTGTTCGCCATGAGCGAAGCTCTTCACCTTTCAGAAATCCCAGGCGTCATTCTGGCCTCTAGAGAAAGGCGGATGCTGGAAAAGGCTTGCTGGAAGGAGGCAAGGAATAGAGACGAGCAATGGCTGCCATTGGCTGATGCCCTACTGTGTGCAGGGCCCTTTAAAGTACTGATCTGTTGGCCTTGGTCTCTTCACTGGTGTTTGTGGATTTCCATCCTGACGGCCACTAATGTCATTTCCTCTCTGGCCTGGGAAGATCTGGGAGGGAAATGGGGAGACTCGGGCCCCGCCCTTTGTAACTGAAGCAGGAGCACCTGATGGGTGGGATGGTCCTTGGCAGGTGGACTACAATGCGAGCGCCTGGCTGACCAAGAACATGGACCCGCTGAACGACAATGTGACGTCCCTCCTCAACGCCTCCTCGGACAAGTTTGTGGCCGACCTGTGGAAGGACGGTAAGGCCCTGCCTGCTGGAGCGGGAGAAGGGGATGCCCAGAGTCCTTTCCTCCTTCCACTGCCCCAGAGTCCCACGCTTGATCTCAGGAGGGGAGGGCCTCTGTGGGGTTGGGGAGAGGGCAACGTTGTCAGGTGCTGGTGATGTCTTGTCGACACATTCAACCACTTCCTGAGAGGTAATCCCTGAGCCTCTCAACCCCACACCTGGCCCCCAGGAGAAGGTCCTGAGATCAGGGCATTGATGGAGGAAGTAGCGAGCGAGGCATGGTGAATTACAGTGCCCCCGTCTGGAGTCAGAAAGACTTAACTTCAGTCTCGTCTCTGCCGTGTCCTAGCTGTGTGATCTTGGACAAGTCACTTGACTTCCTTAAGCTTCAGTGTCCTCGTTAGTAAAACCAGGAAAATAATAACAGTGCCCACCTCTCCTAGGATTTTGGGGAGGGTAAAATTAGAGTGGGGCTCAAGCTTGAGCTGCACCAGGCTCACGCGGAGGGCTTGTTAAACCTTGGATCCCTGGGCCCCATCCCCAGGGGCCTGACTCAGCTGGTCTGGCAGGGCCTCAGAATCTGCATTTCCAGCAAGTTCCCAGGTGACACTGATGCTGCTGGCCCGGGGACCACGCTTTGGTTTCTTCCGAGAACCAGTGAAGAGAGAATCCATGTGACGTGCTTAGCACCTGCCAGGCCCCGAGTAGGGGCTCAGTACACGTCGGCTGCTGTGATGACTGTTGGGGTTGTGGACTTTGCCGCTTTTGTTTCTGGACCTCAGTGTCCACAGCAGATTTTGTCCTTGGCACAGAGCCTGTGGGCCTGGGGCTTACAGGACTGGCCACCCTTGTTTTTGGTGTGGAATGGTGTGGAAGTCAGCTGTGCCAACATGGACTGAGTGCCAACCATGTGCCAGGCCCCGGGATGGGGGAACAGCATCTCACCCTGGGTCTGCCTCACCCTGGGACTCATGATGAACTCAGTGAGGCCCTTCCCCCAACGAGCCCACAGTCTTCAGGGAGACACAGACAAGCAAAGAAATTATTACACAGAGTCTAATTGAGTACAGGGAACAGAAACGGTGCAGTCCAATGTCAGTGGGGTTGAACTTGTTACCACCATCAACCAGCTGGATATAATTGACATCTATAGACAACTTCATCCAGCAACAGCAGGATACACATTCTTCTCAAGCTCAGAGGGAGCGTTCACCAAGAGAGACCACATTCTGGGCTGTAAAACATACCTTAACAAATTTAAAAGAACAGAAATCATACAGTGTCTGCTCTCAGACCACCATGGAATTAAACTAGAAATCAATAACAGAAAGATAACTGGAAAAGCCCCAAATATGTGGAGATTAAAAAACACGCTTCTAAATAACACATGGGTCACAGAAATTTGTTCTTTGACCCATGTGCTATTTAGAAGTGTTTTCATGTGTCAATTTTCTCAAGAGAAATTTTGAAATATTTTGGACTAAATGGAAATGGAAACACAACTTATCAAAAAATTTGTGGGATGCAGCAAAAGCAGTACTTCAAGGGAAATTCATAGTAATGGCAGTGGGTTGGGCTTGGTATGTGTAGCACCTGCTGGGCTGGTTGGAGTTTCTCATTCCATTCTGAAAGAAGAAGAATCTTGGTGGTGGTGGTAATAATAACAACAACAACAATATTAATAATAATACCACCACCTACTCTTCGTTGAGCACTTACTAATATTCCAGATTCCTACCTCGGAGTGTTTGCTGTACTTTCTGCTTGGAATATTTTCTCTATCTACCTGATCACTCACTCACTTTTTCTGGTCTCTGCTCAAATATCAACTTATCAGAGAGACACCCCCATCACTCTCTTTCCCCCCTTAACCCTGCTTTATCTTTCTAGGCACACCTCTCCACCCAAAATATTGTATACTTATGTGTGTGATCATTGTCTATCTTCTTCCATTAGAAGAAGAGCTGGGCAGGGGCGACACAGGGTCTGTGTTTTGTTCACTTCTGTGTCCCCGGGGCCCAGCACATAGTAGGCTCTCAATAAACATTTGTTGGTAGTTGAAGGATTGAAGGTGGGCAGGGAGGTAAGCACTCTACATGCCTTATTTGCTTATTCCTGCCCTAGAAGGTAGATGCTATTACCTCCATTTTATAGAAGGAGAAACTGAGGCACAAAATGGAACCAGGCCAAGGCAGTGGCAAGAGCAGGACTGACTCCTAGGTCTCTGTGACAATGTCAGAGAGAATTTGTTCTTTCTGTCGCTCAGGAGCTCTCAGGATTTCCCAAATAGATGATACTTGGAAAGCAATCCCCTTCCGCCTCCCCTTCCGCGTTGCTGGAGGAAAGGCAATGGCTGGTAGAGGAAGGAATGGGGGACGGTGCCCACCAAGAGAGAACCTGCAGTCTCCACCCTCCGGGCCTGGTCCTCTGGCCTCTTGTGGGGCTGCAGGGCCCCCAAGTGGGCCAGAGGCTGACACCACCCTTATGTGACCCACAGTGGACCGCATCGTGGGGCTGGACCAGATGGCCAAGATGACGGAGAGCTCGCTGCCCAGCGCCTCCAAGACCAAGAAGGGCATGTTCCGCACAGTGGGGCAGCTCTACAAAGAGCAGCTGGGGAAGCTGATGACCACGCTGCGCAACACCACGCCCAACTTTGTGCGCTGCATCATCCCCAACCACGAGAAGAGGGTGAGGAGCTCGCCCGGCTCCTTGGTGGTCAGAACGTTCCCCCTGGGGACAGCATCAGGAGGCTGCCGGGAAGGGGAGGAGAGGGGCAAGAGGAAAGCCTGACCCCCCACCCCAAGGGCTTCATCGGATGTGGGTGGAAGGTTGTCTGATTTGGTACCCATTCCCCAACCTGGAAGCAAAAGGTGGCAAAGGGAGGAGAGGAAAATGGATCAGAGACTTGCAGCCCTGGAGCTGCTCAGGGTTTTCAAATCATTCATTCATTCATTATTCCAGTTCCTATGTACTGAGCTCCAGCTGTGCCAGGCGCTAGGGCTACAGTGCTGGATAAATTGTAGTCTTCGCCTGCAGTTTCTTATAATCTAGTGCAGGGGTGCTCAACGGGGAGCAGTTGTGCCTCCCAGGGGACACTTGGCCGTGTCTGAAGGCGATTCTGGTTGTCATTACTGGGAGGGGGCTGCTACTGGCATCCGGGGCATAGAGGCCCAGGATGCTGCTAAACATCCTCCAGTGCGCAAGCTGATAAGCACGATGTAATGTGAGGTGGTGCCAATTATGAGGACACCAAACAGCCAGGGCTCACACTCCAGCCTCAGGGCTCAGAGAGAGCTGCTGAGAGAATGTGAACTTGAAGAAGGAGTAGGCATCGACTTGGTGAAGGGGGTGAAGCAGAAGTGTGGTGGTGATAAATGAGGGCATTAGTGCAAAGATGCCGGGTAGGTGGTTTTGTGTTGATGTGAGATGGTGTGAGGCAGGGATAAGGAGTGATGAGGCTGAACCAATAGGCAGGGGCTGGATCGTGGAGCTCCTTGTGGGTTGACCAGAGCTTGGCCTCCCTTATATAGGATGCCACTGGGGTATGTCACGATCAGATTTACGTTTTTGGAAACCCAGTGAGGGGGGTGGAGGGGAGAGGCAAGACGGGGGTAGAAAGACCAGGTAGGAGGCCATGGTGGTTGTCTAGGCAGGAGAGGATGGTGGCAAAGGGACGGCAGTGACAATGCCAATGGAGAGAAGTGGGTGGGTTGGGGAATATTTGGGAGGTAGGAGCCATGGAACTGGTGATGGACAGGAAGCAGGGGAGCAGGAGGCGACAAGGAGGTGATGTTAGTAGCAAGTACGAGAGAGATGGCACCTGAACTCTCAGCTGAGACCTCACCCGGTGCCTCGTTGATCCCCGTGCCTGGCGAGGTGGGTCCCCCCACAACCCCGGCCTGAGATGCAGGGCGTGCTGCTCCCCGAGGCCCCAGGGGTCCACCGGCCTTTCCACTTTTGCAGTCCGGCAAGCTGGATGCCTTTCTGGTGCTGGAGCAGCTCCGGTGCAACGGGGTGTTGGAAGGCATCCGCATCTGCCGTCAGGGCTTCCCCAACAGGATCGTCTTCCAAGAGTTCCGCCAACGGTGAGCCGGCTCGGGCCAGGCCCGGGAGGGGTGGTGGGCGAGCGGGGCCGGGCGGAGGGACGGACGGATCGTGGAGATGTGCCCTGTCGGTGACTCCTGCCCCGTGTCTCCAGCTACGAGATCCTGGCCTCGAACGCCATCCCCAAAGGCTTCATGGACGGGAAGCAGGCCTGCATTCTCATGGTGAGCCCAGCCCCGACCCTCCCCAGAAATCAACCCAGGGACTCTGGCCGCACTGGGTGGGACCCTCCTTAAATATGCTTAACCCTGGGCCATGCAGCATGGCTGAACCCGGGGCCTCATGTCTTCCTTCCTCCTGCAGATCAAAGCCCTCGAACTCGACCCCAACCTGTACAGGATTGGGCAGAGCAAAATCTTCTTCCGGACCGGGGTCCTGGCCCACCTGGAAGAGGAACGAGACTTGAAGATCACAGATGTCATCATGGCTTTCCAGGCCATGTGTCGTGGCTACCTGGCCAGAAAGTAAAGACCCGCACACCGTCACCTGCCCACAAACAAGATGGGAAACACAGACCTCTGGGGGGGTTCTGGCCTTGTGTTCAGATTCCCTGCTTTTAACAGGCCATCTCCTTTAGGCCGCACCACTGATTGAATGAAAGCCTCTTCCTGAGGGGGCAGAAATGCTACCGCTTTAGACAGATGCGCTAGTTATAGGGCAGGGGAGGAAGCAGTTAGGGCCCTGGGCTCCGGAGTTTTAGACCTGGGTTCTCGTCTGGGCTTCTTCTCTTATTTGCTGATGAGCTCTGGGCAAGTTACTCTACCTCTCTGAGCCTCAGGCCTCTCCACTGGAAAATGAGCATGATCATTCCTGCCTCTTAGAGTTGTCTATGAGCACTTGATGAAATGGAGCATGAAAAGGGTTGAGAGCAGTCCTGGGTAGCATTTCAGAACGGTGAGAATGTGATCGTGTCTCTCAGGAAAGGGTGTTTGGCTGTATGTCCATCCCCGTGTCCAGTGGGATTCATAAGGCAGCATCTCAGAAGATGTGATGCCCCTTCTGTTTTGGGGAAGCCTGGGGGCTAGCTGAGGGCTCAGGTTCCTCGAGGAAGGTCACACCCCAGAGAGGACAGCAGGGGCTGGCAGAGGAGCTCTCTGTCGGGGGTGGATGTTTTTATGAGATTTGGACCACGCTCATCTGCAGAGCCTGGATCGTGTTAAGCTGATTCACTGCTGAGGGGACCCAAGATGGTCAAGGCCAGATCTGGGAGCTTCATCCAGGGACAGACCTAACTTAAGCGTCATAACTTACTTCTCTGTTACCACCCCTCCCACCTCCAGACTGACTGGGGCCATTCTTCAAATTGTTCAAGTTCATCCAAGTCCAAGATGGCAGCCGGGCCGAGAAAAGAGGGTTGTGCTCCTTGTTCTATGGTTTCACAAACCCAACAGCCCTCAAGTAGGAAGGGAGCTGGTCCGTGTTGGGTTTGAGATTCTCAAACTCATGGAGGAAGGATAGGCTTGGCAGACGCTCCACTCTGGGGAGAAACAGCACCGCTGGGGGTGTTCAGTTGCCCCTGGGGACGGTGTAGCTGAGAAGAGTGATGTCCTGGGTGTTATTCTTGCCACAGCTCTGAGTCCAGGGCATCTCGTGAGCCTTGGGTCCTCCTTGCTTACTGAGAAAGGCTCTGGCCTCCAGATTATTTGCATGCCCTGTGCCCAGACTTGTGCCCATGCTGAGCTTCCTGGAGAACCTGAGCTGGAGAGAAGGGGGATGTCCCCATGCCAGTCACAAACCCACAAGCCAAACAGACGTGTCTTGCTCTCAGGAAGCTGCAGGGCAGAATGCTGGGGACAGCACGGTGAGGTGTGTGTCGGGCCAACCAGGGCTTCCTCCCCTCCCCAGGGCCTTTGCCAAGCGGCAGCAGCAGCTGACGGCCATGAGGGTGATTCAGAGGAACTGCGCCGCCTACCTCAAGCTGCGTAACTGGCAGTGGTGGCGGCTCTTCACCAAGGTGAGCACCCCACCCGCCCGCCTTCTCAGGCCCCTAATCCTGGGTCCTCGCTCCAGATGCTCCAGATGTGGAACTGGAGATGGTTGACAGTGGGCGTGCAACGGAGGGCATGAAATCAAACCTTGCCCGTTGACAATTCTCTGGGCCTGAGAAGGCCCTCCGTCTTTGGCACGCGGCTTACAGCCATGACCTTAATACAGATCCAGAGCATGCCCGTTACCACAAGGACCCCTCATGTTGCTCATTGGTAGCCACACCCACTTCCCGCCATAGCCCGGCCATCACGCCTCTGTTCTCCATTTCTATAATTCTGTCATGTCAAGAATGTTATGTCAATGGAGTCACACTGTGTATCCATCACCTTTGGGGACTGGCTTTTTCCACTCACCACCATTCCTTGGAGGTCCATCCAGGTGGTGGCGAGTATCGATTATTTGTGTCTCTGGGTACAGCTTGTTCTTGCAGTGTCAGGGGCTGTAATGTGCCAGCTCTGTTACAACAGACGCTGCTTCTTCTTCGTGCCCTTGAGTGTGTCAATTGGCACAGACCTTTTTCACTGAGCGAATATTTATCGAGTGCCCGCTGGTTGCCAGGCACGTGCAGGGTCCTGGGGATACAGCCGTGAGCAGACACCATGGGCTCTGGCCTCATGACTATTCTAGTCGAGTCAGGGGTGCACACCATGAGCCCATAAACAGACACAAACACACAACGGCAGACGGGGTAAGCGCGTGGTGGAAGCCACAGTGCGCACGCGCAGCTTGCTGGCGCCAGGCGGGGCCTCAAACACAAGGAGTCAGGGGCCAGCCAGGTGAAGAACCGTCAGGGGAAGCTGCTATTTTGGGACAGTTCATCCCCATTGACCCAACTTCTGAAAAACTGTCCTAAGAAAACCATCTGAAATAAGGAAAGTCAGGAATTAAGGGCGTTCATTGTGCCTTATTTACAATAGCAAAATTTCACTGCCTGGCCCTGGCAGAGCGATCAATTCAATAATGGTTCACCCATCAATGGGATACTTTTCAACTATTAAAAAGGATGGTTAGCGAAAACTAAAGTTGTAAAAATGATGTAACGGCATGGGGTGATAATTATCTTGTAGCTTTAAGTAATAAAAGCAGCACAGAAAATTGGGCAGCGTGATCTTGGGTATATTTTTTAAACGTGCAGGAAGAAAGACTGGAAGGAAATGCTAACCATGCTCCTACTGACTTTGTTGGGGACGTAAGATGTGAGGGATTTTTTTTCCTTTTCTCTTTAGACGGAAATACCCATTTGTCAGCAGCAGTTCCCTCTCTGGGATGGGACTAAATGGGGGAAACGGAGACCTTCTCCTTCCACTTTGCACCTTTTTTCCGTTGCTCTAATCTCGGGTTTCTTAACCTCGGCACTATGGATATTTTGGGATGGATGGTTCTGTGCTGTGGGCTGTCCTGTGCATCCTAGAATGTTTAGCAGCATCTCTGGCCTGTACCCACTCGAGGCTGGTAGCATCCTCCACCCGAGCTGCGACAGCTAAAACTGTCTCCAGAACTTGCCAAATGTCCCCGTGGGGTTGCGGGATGGGGTCACATTGATTACGAGTGTATCCCTCCTGCGGCGAAAACAAATGATGGGCTGGCTGTGTGTGTGCGTGCAGGTGAAGCCGCTGCTGCAGGTGACGCGGCAGGAGGAGGAAATGCAGGCCAAGGAGGAAGAGCTGCAGAAGATCAAGGAGCGGCAGCAGAAGGCAGAGAGCGAGCTCAAGGAGCTGGAGCAGAAGCACACGCAGGTACCGGGTCGGGAGCGCGGCCGGGGCTGCAGGGGGCAGGACGCCTGCTCCTCGGGGGCTCACCGGCCGCCTCCCACCCCACTGCGTGCAGCTGGCTGAGGAGAAGAACCTGCTGCAGGAGCAGCTGCAGGCGGAGACGGAGCTGTACGCCGAGGCGGAGGAGATGAGGGTCCGGCTGGCGGCCAAGAAGCAGGAGCTGGAGGAGATCCTGCATGAGATGGAGGCCCGCCTGGAGGAGGAGGAAGACCGTGGCCAGCAGCTGCAGGCAGAAAAGAAGAAGATGGCCCAGCAGATGCTGGTAAGACACCACAGGGGCTGCCCTCGGTGCAGCTTGACACATCGCTTGACCCTCGCCGCAGGGCTGTCAGGTGCGTCTGATGATATGTGTCCCCGTGGGACAGATAAAGAGACGGGTTTGGAGAGGAACGGCCGTCTGCCCGCACAGGTCTCCTTGAGAGCCCACTCCGTTCCACCGCCCTGCCTTTCGTCTGCTAACACCTTGTCTCCTGGTGGCAACCCCGTGTGGGGGTAATTGTATCAGTTAGCTTTTGCAGCAGAACAAAACTCCCCAAAACTTAGCAGCTGGAAATAATAAACATTTATTTCACACTGTCAGGAATCTGAGAGTGGCTCGGCTGGGTGGTTCCAGCTTAGAGTCTCCCACGCGGTTGTAGTCAGGATGTCAGCCGGGGCTGTCGTCATCCGAAGGCTCGACTGGGGCTGGAGGACCCGCTTCCCCGTGGCTCCCTCACGTGGCTGGAGGCAGGAGGCCTCAGCTCCTCCCCATGGAGCTGCTTGTGTGCCCTCACAACATGGCGCTGGCTTCCCCCAGAAGGAGTGAATCAAGACAGAGAACGGGGGAAAAGCCCACAATGCCTTTACCGCCTAATCTCTGACATTACACTCCATCGCTTCCGCCTGATTTTACTTGTTAGGAGCAAGTCACTAAGTCCAGCCCACACTCAAGGGGAGAGCAGTCAGGCTCCACCTCTTGAAAGGAAGAGTGTCAAAGCATTTGTGCACATATTTTAAAGTCCCGTGGTATCTACCATCCCCATTTTACAGACAAGGAGACTGAGGCTCCGTGAAGCCAAGTGGCTCACCCAGACCTTTTCTTTCCAATGAAAGGGGACTGCAGAGCACTGGGGGTCATCAGGCCCAGCCTCTGTATCAGATAGTCCCGAGCTCTGTGAGAGTGACTTTGTTTGAAGCGAGGCCCTATGTGTGAGGAAGATTGGCCCTGAGCTAACACCTGTTGCCAATTTTCTTCCTTTCTTCTTTTTTTCTCCCCAAAGCCCCAGGACCTAGTTGCATATTCTAGTTGTGGGTCCTTCTAGTTGTGGGATGTGGGACGCCGCCTCAACGTGGCCTGATGAACGGTGCCATGTCCGCGCCCAGGATCCGAACGAACCCTGGGCCACTAAAGTGGAGCGTGCAAACTTAACCACTCGGCCGCAGGGCCGGCCCCCAGGCTGTGATTCTTTTCCCCCCCCCCCAAAAAAGGACCTGGAAGAGCAGCTGGAGGAGGAGGAAGCTGCGAGGCAGAAGCTACAACTTGAGAAGGTCACGGCTGAGGCCAAGATCAAGAAACTGGAGGATGACATCCTGGTCATGGACGATCAGAACAATAAACTGTCCAAAGTGAGTGGGGCTGAGCGGCTGCTTCAAAACAGCAGGCTCGCCAGGGCCGAGGACCCAGATACTTTCCCTTTTTAGCCAAATGCGAAGTATTGAGGGCCGAGCAGGTGGTTACCTCCAGCATTGATGTGGTGGCCTTGTGACTGCCATCTGGAGGCAGGCGTGCCAGGGACCGGGTTCCTGGTGGTCCCCCAGCACCAGGGCTGCCACGGAGCGAGTCTCAGAAACACAGTGACCAAGGGGACCCCAAGTGGTATAAAGGTGGGCAATTCTGTGTGAGACTCATATTCTCACGGGCCACTTCCAGTGAGCACCAGGGTGACTGGCTGTCCTGGTTTGCCCAGGATGGAGGGCCTTCTGGGACATTGGACTTTCAGTGCCCAAACCAGAAAACTCCCAGGGCAAAGCAGTATGAAAATGTCACCCTAGTGAGTAGCCACCAACCAGCCCCACTAAGGGGGGGCTGCCTTTAATTCTTTGAGCTAGATGTCAACAGGTCACCTGCTGTGAGCGATGCCCTGTGTTGGGTGCAGGGAATGCATAGTGAAGGACCCTGCCCTCATGGGGCCTCTACTCTAGTGGGACGGCAGATAGATAATCATACACATAACCGTTAATTACCATCGTGATCAGGGTTCCAAAGAAGGTGTTCACCATATTGTAAGAGCAGAGCACTAAGGGACGGAGGCCAGGCATTCAGGGAAGGCTTCCTGGAGGAAGTGGCATTTAAGTGGAAACCTGAAAAGTGAGGAGCAGTTAGAGGGAGAGGCGGTGAAGGAGCATCCCAGGAAGCTGGGCCTGTCTGTGCAAAAGCCCTGAGGCAGGGAAGAGCTGGGGTGTGGTAGGAAGGGAAAGAGGGCCTCATTGGCTGGAACACGAGGTGTGGCATGAGATGAGAAGCGGCCAATCTTTTGAAATCATTGTTGTCAAGGAACTTCTCTTTACCATTTAAAACTCTAGCTTGCATTTGGTTATCGTGTAAGTTTTCCTTTCAACTGTTTATCCAGAAATTACTAAAAAGGAAACAGATACAGGAGAAAGCTAACAATATTCCTTTTTCTTTCCCCAAAAGGAGCGGAAACTCCTCGAAGAGAGGATTAGTGACTTAACGACAAATCTTGCAGAAGAGGAAGAGAAAGCCAAGAACCTTACCAAGTTGAAAAACAAGCACGAATCTATGATTTCAGAACTGGAAGGTAAACCAACCGCCCAGAGAGGTTTTGAGGGGAGATTTTAAAACTAGGAAAATCAGAGAGGAGATTTGAGAATGGCAGACTGTTTCAAGAGAGGCGACGACCCCGTCCAGGCTCCCCAGCCACCCTTAGTCCGCAGTCACGTTAATAATGAAAGGCGCTTGTCATCAGGACTGACTTTCCTTCCATGAGACCGTGGTCCGGGCGGGACGATGCCCAGTGGGGGGTGTGCGCGCGTGTGTGTGAGTTTCCTCCACGTGAGAAGCCTGGGCAGAAAGGCTCACCCTCCAGGCGTCTTTCTGGTAGTTTCCACCTCCTGAGGGGCCCCTGGCTTTGTCGTAGTGCGGCTGAAGAAGGAGGAGAAAAGCCGGCAGGAGCTGGAGAAGCTGAAGAGGAAGCTGGATGGGGAGGCCAGCGATTTACACGAGCAGATTGCCGACCTGCAGGCGCAGATCGCGGAGCTCAAGATGCAGCTGGCCAAGAAGGAGGAGGAACTGCAGGCGGCCCTGAGCAGGTAGCGAGGTGGCGCGGGCATGTCCTGTGTGTTCCAGTGCCCTGTGGGCCCCTGCCGATCCACGAGGGCCCCAGTCTTCCTCCTCCTCCAGGCAGGCCTCCATCTCATGCAAGGTGGCCCAGGCCAGGTCTCCTGGTGCCTCTTGGTCTTGCTCGCACCTCCAGAACCCCACGACTTTGACTTTCTTCTCTTCCTTCCAAACTCATCCCCTGTGTGACTCCCCTGCTCCCACGGTGTCTGCCCCTTGGATGCCCAGGCCTTTCTGTCGGCCCCCGCTTCTGCATCTCCAGTTGCCCATGGAGTCCATTCCACTGGCACCTCAAACACCACATGTCTAAGGCTAGGACGACCCTCCTTTCCCCCGGTCCCCTCCTCCTGAGGTCCCTCTTTTTGTCAATGCCAATCTCCTCCCCAGCTTCTGCCCACCCCTCTCCTCCTCACCGCCCCCCCAGCATGCGGCAGCCCTCAGACTCTGCCCATCCTTTGCAATGTGCCCCACGCCGTTCCTTCTGTTTTCGCTTTCCCAGCTCTTAGCTGGGCTCACTCTAACGGCATCACCCTGGGAAGATGGCAGCAGTGACAATTACTGGTTGTTTACCTGCGCACTGTGAGCTACTCTCTCTTCGACCAGCACCTTTGCAGACACCTGCTCAGGTGTGCTGCTCTCACCTCCACTTCCCTGAGGAGGAGGCTGAGCCTGGGAGATGAAGGAACCTGGGACTGTCACCCAGCTCGGAAGAGGCAGAGCTGGGAGTCGAGCCCCAAAGTGTTCCCATTGATCCCCTGGCCAGCTCCTTCTCTTTTCTTGTGCTGCAAGACGGTGCTAGGGTGATCGACCCAAATCATCACTCTGGGGCGTGAACCTGCCCAAAAATCTTTGCTGCCTTGTGCGGGAAAAGCCGGCTTTCTCAGCCTGACGCTCCGGGCCCACCCACCCTCTGCAGTCTGACCTTGATGTCCCCGTTTCGCTTTCTGTCCTGCTGCTGCGCATTCGCAAGTGCAGGATGGTCGAAGCGCTTCACTCCCCGTGCCCTGCAGAATCTTGCCTCTGTGCCTTCCCTCATGCTGTTCCCTTCTGTCCTTCATGGGCAAAACCAGAGGCCAGCTCCACCACGCGTCAGGAGGGAGCTCCCTGCCACGAACCTCCTAATGCTCTCCAGCTACTCGGACAGCGCTGCTCCTGTCCCACCTTGACCCAGGGCCACGGGGGGGCCTGGTTTTAATAGCCCCCCAGGCAGTCCCTGGCCAAGTGCTCAGCGTGTAGCAGACCCTCAGTCACCGTTTGAGCAAAGGGAAGAACTGACAAGTACTTGCCAGGCAGGGATAACTGTCCGACGTTCAGAAAGCATCTGTTCGGCGCCTGCTGAGAGCTAGGCCCCTGGCTAGTCTGGGGCTGGTGTGCGCATTCACACACACGCCCGCCCCCCCCCCCCCCACACCCACACTATGACCTGGTGTTTTCTACCAGACTTTGGAACTCATGTCGTACGTAAACCTCCAAACAGTCTAACGTAGCAAGAAGGGGTCCTCTGTGTCTTGGGGACATGGTGGGACCTGTTTTGAGGTCTATGGAACACGAGTGGTTGGTTCCAGAAAACAATTTTTGGCCACGTTGGGAGACAGCACGAGGCCAGGGGCCCCCGGGGTCTTAATTCTGGCCCCCTGTCCCTGGCAGGCTCGACGATGAAATCGCTCAGAAGAACAACGCCCTGAAGAAGATCCGGGAGCTGGAGGGGCACATCTCAGACCTCCAGGAGGACCTGGACTCAGAGCGGGCCGCGCGCAACAAGGCCGAGAAGCAGAAGCGGGACCTGGGGGAGGAGCTGGAGGCGCTGAAGACCGAGCTGGAGGACACGCTGGACAGCACAGCCACCCAGCAGGAGCTCAGGTGACAGGGGGCCCCGCTGCCGCCGGCTGCGCCCGCCGTCCCAGCGCACGGAGGGGTGGCTGCCGTGAAAGGGGCAGCCCAGCGCAAATCCTGGATCCCAGGGCTCCTCGGGCCCTCAGTGCCCTGTCCTGATTGCATTCTGCTCCAACAAACAGAAGCATGATTATTTTTAATCTTACTTTGCATCACAATAGAACGTACTCACTTGGCAAACAATTTGAAAACTATAGAAACGCAGAGACCAAAAACATCACCCTAGTCCCATCACAGTTAACATATTTGGGGATTTCCTTCCCGTCTTTTCATGTGTGTTTGTGTGTGTAGGTAAATCTCCAGGCTCCAGGGGTGTGTGTCTAAGTTTTCTGTTAAATTTTTAAGATAACATTTCTCAGATTTCTCTTCGATTTAAGATTCATCGCAGGCTAACAGACCACAACCACCAAGAAAATTTAAAAACCCACAAAAAAAAGCAGGTCCCCTGCCAGATAATGAATACTGACTTTAGTGAAGCTAGGTTGTTTATTCATTCAACAAACATCCAAATGTATTTTGAGTGGATCGTGCATCAGGCACTGTGCTAACATTGAGATTTATTTCCCACACTTTGGGTTTTGTGCTCCATCACTTAGCTGTGCCTAGAAGCCAGCACAATATTCTGCTCCTTTCTCATGTGACCAAGGATACAGAAAACCCCAGTGCCGTATGTAAAAGCATGGGCTCAGAGTCAGACTCTCTGGGTTCGAATTCTGGCTCTCTCACACGGGGGCTGTGACAACATGGGCGAGCTGCTTACCCCTCTTAGCCTTAGTTTCCTCATCTGTAAAATGGAAATATACCCGCCTCTAAGGGTCGCTCTGAGGACTTTGTGAGACAGTCCATGTAAAGGACGTAGGTCAGGGCCTGGCATGGAGTAAGTGGTCCATAAAGAAGAGCTGGTATTAATATTTGAGGAACATTCTGCAATTCCTTTTGCAGGTCTTTCAATGATATTATTTTGTGCATTTGGTTGCTGGCCCTAATCGATGCTGGGCAGTAGCATGCTCTTCATTTTACAGCTGAGGAAATGCCAGGTCCAGAGAGGTTAGGTGACTCCCCCGAGGTCACACAGCTAGGGTGGGATGGTGACGCAGGCGTCCGCTCTGGGGAGAGCTCTCGTTCCTTTGCACAGCACTGTCAGAGGTGAACCCGTCCCCACTCAACTGCCACCCGCTGTGTTCCTCCTGTCCAGGGCCAAGAGGGAGCAGGAGGTGACAGTGCTGAAGAAGGCCCTGGACGAGGAGACTCGGTCCCATGAGGCCCAGGTGCAGGAGATGCGTCAGAAGCACACGCAGGTGGTGGAGGAGCTCACGGAGCAGCTGGAGCAGTTCAAGCGGGTGAGTCGCAATGCTCTTTTGTGACAAGGCCTAAGAGAGCAATACGGCGACAGCCTCAAAAGCTACCTGTCAGGGCCTGTACTGAAGCGAATGACAAGGTCCTAAGAGTCTAGAGATGAACATGGCCGCCAGCATTGATTAAGCGCTCACTGCATACTATGTCAATCTTCACAACCAGCCTGTGCGATAGGTACTGGGAAGCCCATTGTACACTTGAAGAAACTGAGGCTGGGAGTGTCTAGAAGGGACGAGACTTCCCCAAGGTCACACAGCGAGTGACAGAGCCGTGAAGGGACCCCAGGGTGCCAGGCTGCAGACCCCCCTCCAACCTCCCCAGGGCAGGGTCCACAATATACTGCCCCCCACAGATCAGCAAAGGTTTAGCAAAACTTCTGGGAGGACGGCTTAAACTCGAGAACATTCTCCTCCTAATCTACCTGCAGATTGGAGCCAGACTGTGGTTATTTGATGTCAGTGGCAAACGGCTCTCTCTGGCGTGGTCTGGGAACGCCTGGACCTGATGGTTCTTTCTCCCGTGCTGGGCTGTTTGGGGCGTAGGGGATTTGGGGCAGTTAAATAGCACCACTCTGAATGCTTCGTACTGGGGCCTTTCTCTCCCTTTGGAGAATTGCCTCCTGATTCGTTCCCAGGGATGAATTTTTTAGCTTCCCTGAGAGTCTGAATTGTGTCACCCTCGTGGTGACAGCTTCCCCACACCCCCGCACCTTCTAGGTACCCCCCCAAGCTCGTTAAATGGGTATAGCGTTACCTAGAAGCTGTTGGGGTTTGCGCGTGTGTCTCTCCCCAGTCAAGGGGAATGTTCTCCTGTGAGGCGGCTCGTTGAGCATCTTTCCGGGAAGCTGGTCCACCAGTGGTTCTATCAGGATCTGAGAAGTTCCTGTCCATTTAAGTAATGTTAGCAGTCCCTTAGGTAGCACTGATTATGTGCCAGCCGCTGTTCCAACGTCTCACAAACGCCAGCTCATTTCATTTCACCCGTGACCTTTGTTAAAACACAGATCTGGAGGCCCCACGCTCTGAAAATCACAGTGCATGGCTGCGCTCCGCGCCGCTCCAAATGAATACAAAGCTGCATGTTCGAGTCCCCTTGTCCCCTGTCCCCTGGGGTCTGGACACTAACCTTCAACATCTTGTCAATGCTTTACATATTCTGGACACGTAAGAGTTTGCTCATTGTAACTGCCACATACATTCCTCCTTTCGATTGTCTTCCCTTTGTCATGTTCACAAGTTTTTAAAATTTCGATATAATTTGAACCCGCTGGGCTGTTCCCACTTTCTGAAATAACTAGCGCTCCAGACAGTAGGAAGGTGTTATGGGACCCTTTTATTTTGTGGTTGGAAGAGGGCGACCCCAAAAAGGGTGAGTGACCATCCTCAAGCTGGGTGGTCCTCAGAGGGGAGGGGGGCTGGAAGCCAGGCCCCGATCCGTAGCCAGCCTGTTTGGCACCGTTTCTGCCCTGTGGGGGCAGGTGGGGGCCGGGAGGGCCTGCCCGCCGGCTCAGGTGCACTGAAAGAGGACTGTGTGTATTTCACCTCTAGCGACTTTGGTTTCCACTTGAGACCCTGGTTCCATCAGCTTGTTGGGGAAAAGCTTTCACATCGTTTCTCGGCTCTCCTGACCCATGCGAAGTTTTGCCACAGTTCTGGGACATGGTTTTAGCTGGGCTACGGTTTTAGGGGAGCCCAGATCCCCCGAGATCCCCCAGGGTCCTTGCTGATCAATTGCACTGTTACCCCCAGGAGGCACTCTGCCCCTGTCTGAGGTCCCAGCAGATCTTAGTCATACCTGGGGGCAGGGGAATGGCTTCTGAGGCCACCTGGACGCTGCACAGCGCCTGCCCAGGGGCTGTGGGAAAGCTGAGTGTTGTTTCCTCTGCTCTGGGACCCACACACTTCTCTCTTGCTTCCTTCCTCCTGCCCACAGCCCCGGGAGAAGCCCCCTCCTGTCTCCTGGTTTTGCCCAAAACACTCTTTTTCTTAGGCAAACTCACGTGCCCAAAGGAGCTGGTTAGATAAAATGACTTTCTCTTAACTATCACAGAAATAGCAGTGTAGGTTTGATGATAAATGTGATACACAATAGGGAGTGGTGGGGACTGGGGCTAAGTGGCATATGGCTGCCCCATCTATAGGGCCACCTGCTACTTCCATCCAGCCAATTGTTGCCTTGGAGGAAGGCAAGACCCCTCTTTCCAGATCTTTAGTTTTTTTTTTGAAAGTCGGAATTATTGAGACAGAGGCAGTAAAATTCACCAATTTCAAGTGTATGGCTCAGTGAATCTTGACAAATGTATGCATTTGCATAACCACCTCCACAGTCATGATATAGAACGTTATTAGACTTTTTTAGAAGAGAAGCTTGGAATCCAGAGTTTTCTGTGACATTTCTTTATTAAAATGTTGGCAGCGAATTTTTCAGAAAGAACTGGCTGGGTCAAACAGGACATGAGGGCAGGTTGGAGGCGGCCCATGGGATGCTGGCTGGCATCCTCTGAGCTTTGGGAAAACAGAATCCCAACAGTCTTCTCGGTGGTTCTGTGTCCCCCTCCGGAGGCGAGGGGCACAGCTCCCTGGACCCACCCGAGGCCGGGGAAGGGGAGGGGAAAGACTCGCGGCCGCCGAGGTCCCCATCTTAGAACGCTCCCGGGCCACGGCTGTGACGCCCTCCCCTCCCCTCCGCCCTCTGCTTCTTCGGCCAGGCCAAGGCGAATCTTGACAAGAACAAGCAGACGCTGGAGAAGGAGAACGCAGACCTGACCAGCGAGCTGCGGGTCCTGGGCCAGGCGAAGCAGGAGGTGGAGCACAAGAAGAAGAAGCTGGAGGTGCAGCTGCAGGAGCTGCAATCCAAGTGCACCGACGGCGAGCGCGCCCGCGCCGAGCTCAACGACAAGGTCCACAAGCTGCAGGTGAGGCGGCGCGGCCGCATCCCTGGGCGCCAAGGCCCCGAGGGACGAGTGCCTCCCAGCCGACTGGGGTGTCTCTTGCTGCAAAGCGAGTCAGCTTCCTCTGATTCCATTCCTCGAGGAGAGGAGACGGTCGCCCCCCTCACTTGAATCTTCCCAAACCTTCAGCCGCTCGTTCAACATGTATTTATTGAGCACCTTGTGTATGCCAGGCACTCTGTTTAATCCTGAGCTATAACGGCAAGGAAGAGGACACTGTCCCCCACCCCAGAAGAACTCCAGCCTAGTGGATGGAAAGACATTAATAGTCACACAAACGACTGTAAAATGATGCCAGAACAGGGAGACACATATGCAATCGGTGTGAATAACAAGGGGGCCTGACCTGCAGGAGGAGGAGTAAGGAAAGGCTTCCCTAAGAAGGATGTACAGTCTGAGAGATAAGTGGGAGTCTGCCAGGCAGAGGGGACAGCAGGTGCAAAGGCCCTGTGGTGAGTGGGAAAACAGAAGAGATGACATAAGGCCGCTAGAGCTAGAGGGCTGAGGGGGAAAGGGAGACGTCATATAAAATGAGATGAGAGACACAGGTAGGTTGTGGTCAGAAGACACGGCCTTCGAAGCCCTATTATATGTATGTTGGTCTTTACTCTGAGTGGTGGGAAGCCACTGGTGGGTTTCAAGCTGAAGAATGTGATGGCCTGTTTATCTTTGGGCTTACTTAGCTTTGGCTAGACATCTGGCCTTCCCATTCAGGGGATACAGCCAACGTTTGATAAATATTGAATGTGCTGATAACCTGGGATGAGGTGGGGGGGAGAAGTATGAATTTGTCCACATCCAGCTGAGTGCAGGGCTGTTGCCATGCTAAGACAGCCATGTCCTGGAGGAGTGGCGTCAAGATCATTTACATCCTCACTGGAAACGGGAAGAGCACGGATGGTGGGCTGCTATCTCCCGAAGGACCTGCCCAGAGACACCAGGGCCTGCAGCCAAGGCAGAGAGAGCGGTGGAGGGCTTTTTACCTGTAGCGTCTACATCTTTGGTTTAGGCCATGAGGGTCAGGGAAAGGGCAGAGGGTAGGGGTGAGGAAGAGGGGTGGTGGGGACAGGGCGCCTGGAAGTGGGGGTACCATCCGCATCCTCTTCTCCAACCGTAGTAGAGACAGCATCTCTCGGTGTCTGGACTCTCAGACCTGCTCCATCTCTGCCAACCTCGGCAAGGACCCAGGATCCATTTAGTGCGATCAGGGCCCAGTCAGTGCCATTTGGGGTTCTAATAGGTTCTTAGAACCAGGGATCCCAACTTGTAGGCAATGCACTTTCCTTGGGGGCCACAGAGTTCCCATGATCAGGCCTCATAGCTCACGGGTCATTCTCAATCAGTGGATACCCCAAGGCCCGTCACGTGAGCAGGAGGGGCTCTTCTTACTTAATGAGGATCCTAGTCTAGAGCTTCCCACTAACTACAGTCTCTCGCACCCTCAGAATGAAGTGGAGAGTGTCACAGGGATGCTCAACGAGGCGGAGGGGAAGGCCATCAAGCTGGCCAAGGACGTGGCGTCTCTCAGCTCCCAGCTCCAGGACACCCAGGTGAGCATCCTGCCATGTCATCCGGAGGGCCCTGGGATACGACCTTCCTGGGGGGTGGGCCCCTGGGACTTCTGAGTGTCCTTCTTGTAGGAGCTGCTTCAAGAAGAAACCAGGCAGAAGCTCAATGTGTCCACCAAGCTGCGCCAGCTGGAGGATGAGAGGAACAGCCTGCAGGACCAGCTGGACGAGGAGATGGAGGCCAAGCAGAACCTGGAGCGCCACATCTCGACTCTGAACATCCAGGTGCAGCTGCCTGTCCCTGCTTTTCTGGGCCCGGAGCTCTCAGTGTAGACCG
This sequence comes from Equus quagga, assembly GCF_021613505.1. NCBI lineage: Eukaryota > Metazoa > Chordata > Mammalia > Perissodactyla > Equidae > Equus > Equus quagga. The sequence goes on along the minus strand of NC_060273.1, from coordinate 12,473,684 downwards.
GGGCGCTGAGGTGCGGTCGCGGGAGAGTGTGGGCACCATCTTGCTTGGCTCGCTGGCTCCCCCTGCTGTTGAATTTCTTCAATGAGGAGAAGGGGGGGGTCTTCACTTCTCAGGGTTGTGGGGGCAGGGATGGACGGGAATCACTCAGCACCCCCCTCTCACTGCCATTTCAGCTCTCCGATTCGAAGAAGAAGCTGCAGGACTTTGCCAGCACCGTGGAATCTCTGGAAGAGGGCAAGAAGAAGTTCCAGAAGGAGATCGAAGGCCTCACCCAGCAGTACGAAGAGAAGGCAGCTGCTTACGACAAACTGGAAAAGACCAAGAACAGGCTTCAGCAGGAGCTGGACGACCTGGTGGTTGATTTGGACAACCAGCGGCAACTGGTGTCCAATCTGGAGAAGAAGCAGAGGAAGTTTGATCAGGTAGGGGCCGGAGGGTCCTCCAGTCTGGCTGGGGAGTTGGGTCTGTGAAGCATCCGGGGGGGCTGCCTGCCGGAGGTGTGTCGGCATCCTGTCGTCTGCTGGGCCGGAGGGGATGGAAGGCTCGCTTGCTTTGGGGTGACACGAAACACAAGGGCTCCTGGGTCACAGTGAGGAGCATGGCAAGGCCTCGATGACTGGCTTTTCCAGGTGCCTCCACCACGGGCCCCGGCAGACCCAGTGAGGCCTTAGTTTCCAGCCCCGATAAGGAATGAGATGGGTTGATTGATTTTATTCACTCAACCAGTATTTGAGAGCCTCCTGAGTATTCCAAATAATTCAATGTTTCTACCCTTTAAATACCACTCTTCCCTAACTTCTCATTACGAAGAATTTCAAGCACACGGCAGAGTTGAAAGCATCGTACGGTGAACACCTGAATACCTGCCACCTGGATTCGATTGTGAACATTTTAGCATACTCGCTTTATCACATATTTATTTATAAGGATGAATCAGATCTGTGGTTCATACCCTATCTTTGGGATGCATTTCAAAGCAGATTACAGACATTTGTACATTTCCCCCTCGATACTTCAGCGTTGCGTATCAACGAGAGTTTTTTTTAATAAATTAGCTTCTTTTGAGGTGAAATTTACATACGATGAAATGCACAAATCTCAGGGGTGCATTCCCCGAGTTCCGATAAATGCATATATACTTCTGTGACCCAAGCCCCTAAATACCACCTTAGAATGTGTTACTCAGATTTAGTAAATAGGACTTCGTTTGCAATTGACTCAGGGTTGTTCTAGAAATCAATTTGGGGATTTTCCGGGGAGGCCGGGCGGCTCAGTGCCCCTCCCCAGCTGGACTCAGTCCTGGGCTTCCATATGGCTGACTCTTCCCTTTCCTACAGCCAGCCCTTCCTGTGCTCTCGGCTGTCTTCATGGCTTCTAACCTGCTGGTCCATTATCTGATCGAGAGCCTGAGGTCACTTTTACGATTTTCCGGTCGCCCAGAGGGTCGGGTTTTGTGTTAACTGCTGTTTGGAGGCCCCTGTGACTTCCCTCTCCTTGCTGAACTCTGGAAGTCTGGTTTTTGGATGTTAAAACGTACAACATAGGGCTTCTCTCTCTGAAAATGAGATTAATGTCAGCAAGTTCTTGGAGTCGCTTCTCCAGGCAGAGCGATGAGCGTGTGCAGATCCATCATCCACACACTCACCCGTTCCCGACTCTGGCTCACAGGGCACTTTGGAGAGCTAGCTACCTGTGGCCTTGAAACAACAGAAGAATACTTGGCCTCTGGCAGGATCACGTCACTCTGACCTCAGCGGCAGTATTTTCTAGCCACAATGGGCAGCGTTAGTGGTTTCAGAGCACAAATGCTGGCTCTGCCTGAGGTTGACCTAAAAGTTGGAAAGCAAGATTATTATAAATGATTTCCATAGATACCTAAGTTACTCACACCTGAATCTGGGCCAATTCAACAGGACACAAGGCTTCTTCCCCATATTTGCGATGAAATGCAGCGGAACCTGGGGTACGCCTGGAGGTCACCTCTGGGTCTTCTGTTCTGTTGTAGCTGCTGGCCGAGGAGAAAAGCATCTCTTCCAAGTATGCGGATGAGAGGGACAGAGCTGAGGCAGAAGCCAGGGAGAAGGAAACCAAGGCCTTGTCCCTGGCGCGGGCCCTCGAGGAGGCCTTGGAAGCCAAAGAGGAACTCGAGAGGACCAACAAAATGCTCAAAGCCGAGATGGAGGATCTGGTCAGCTCCAAGGATGACGTGGGCAAGAACGTAAGTCGCTCTTGATCGTCTTGGCTTGTTGGCATTTCATCAACCCATCCTCTCTACTATTTATCAGTTCATGAGGGGCTGGCTCTGTGCCTCTTTCATGTTATGAGATTATCAGGAATTGAAGGCAGTCCCTGGGCTGGCGCAAGGATGGGGCCTGGGTGGGAACAGCAGTTGGGGCTGGGGCCTCAGTCAAGGGTCCCAAGAGGACGGCTCTGCTCTTAGCTCCCGGTCCTGTAGCCTGTGGGTGGCAGCAGCCCTCTCTGACCTTAATGAGCTGCCCGTCGTTGGGGGCCACCTGACCATATTGATGAAGTCAACCCTCACGTCAAAGGTCCACGAGCTGGAGAAGTCCAAGCGGGCCCTGGAAACCCAGATGGAGGAGATGAAGACCCAGCTGGAGGAGCTGGAGGACGAGCTGCAGGCGACGGAAGATGCGAAGCTGCGGCTGGAGGTCAACATGCAGGCCCTCAAGGGCCAGTTCGAGCGCGATCTCCAGGCCCGGGATGAGCAGAATGAAGAGAAGAGGAGGCAGCTCCAGAGGCAGGTAATCCGTGTCGGGGGACAGGAGGGAGGGGAAGGGAGGGTGGCCTGTTGCCTTCCCTCCACCGCTGCTTCCTGGCCTCGTGGAAACTGTTCTCACCTACACCTGGGGATGGAAGGCCCACTTGGCAGGTGTTGTACACACCTGGGAGGTCAGTGGATGCTGGCCGAGGTGGGGAAAGGACCTCGGAGGGGCAGCCCAGCCCAGCAGCACGCATCTCTCTTCCTCGCTCAGCTTCACGAGTACGAGACGGAACTGGAAGATGAGCGAAAGCAGCGGGCCCTGGCCGCCGCGGCCAAGAAGAAGCTGGAAGTGGACCTGAAAGATCTGGAGCTCCAGGCAGACTCGGCCATCAAGGGGAGGGAGGAAGCCATCAAGCAGCTTCGCAAACTGCAGGTGGGTGACGCCCTGAGTGCAGGGCACGGGCGGAGGGAGGGGACAGCTCCCCTTTAGCTTTTGGGGGCTGTTTGCTGCTCTGGGTAGGGTGCCGTCACCAGGCATTTGGCCAAAACCCTTAGATGACATCACCATTTCTAAGGCCAGCTCACCCCATCCAGCATGATGTCCCCAAACAGCCACCTGGCCACTGGAAGCTGAGGGGGCAACAGTGGAAAATCCTAGGGTTGGCGTGGAAAGATAATTTGGGTGGCAGAAATTGGGTGAATAAGGACATCTGAGCTCGTCCTTCCTCTTGACTCCTACAGGCTCAGATGAAGGACTTCCAGAGAGAGCTGGAAGATGCCCGTGCCTCTAGAGACGAGATCTTTGCCACAGCCAAGGAGAACGAGAAGAAAGCCAAGAGCTTAGAAGCAGACCTCATGCAGCTACAGGAGGTAAAGCTGCTGCTTTACCCTCAGATGGGGATGTCGTGGGAGCCACCCCGGGCCCCCAGGTGTGCGCATCCACACCTTTCTTTCCCTCGCCCGCCATTCCACATGGGTGGACCCCCCCAGGAAGGGCAAGGAAAGACACGGTTCTCCTCTGACGTGTCGGCAGGGCCTCCCCTGAGCTCAGAGGAGGCACAGCCATTTCCAGGGGTGGCCACAAAGCCTGCTGGGGCCTGGTGACAGGAGCAGGTGGATTCTGAGCCCTTCCCTGCAGACAACAGGTTTCCTTCCTCCCCACTCTCCACCGTCCAGGACCTGGCCGCGGCTGAGAGGGCGCGCAAACAGGCGGACCTGGAGAAGGAGGAACTGGCCGAGGAGCTGGCCAGCAGCGTGTCGGGAAGGTATGGAGCCACCTGGGGAGCAAGCGGGGTCCTGGACTCAGATGAGGCAGGGGAGGCAGCTCACAGGGCAGCCTCATTTTAAGGCTGACAATGATAGAATGTTCAACTGAGCTTGTGACAAGGGTTTTCACACCCTATTAGGAGGGGTGGCCAGTTTCCTTCATTCTGAATGAACAGCATGGTGGGGACAGGGAGTGTCTGGGGATGTCAGCAAGCTCATCCCAGGCCTGGTTTTGCTGACACCAATGGGGTATGAGTCCTGGCTCCCCACCTCCCAGCTGTGTGACTCTGGACAAGTCTCTAAGCCTCTCTGAGCCTCTGTTTCCTCAGTTATAAATGAGGGCGACCCTGAGGCATTGCTCCTTCAAGGAGAGGGAGTTTTCTAAGCCAGGGGAGGCTGGAGGCCCTGGACGAGGCTGTGTTCCTTGCCCTCAGGAATGCGCTTCAGGACGAGAAGCGGCGCCTGGAGGCGAGGATTGCACAGCTAGAGGAGGAGCTGGAGGAGGAGCAAGGCAACATGGAGGCCATGAGCGACCGCGTCCGGAAGGCCACACAGCAGGTGGGGGCCAGAGTGGGGCCAGGCTGCCGGGGCTGGGCCGTGCACCAGAGCAGCCCCTGCTCCAACCCACGGGGGAGCAGGCTCTGGTTCAGAAGCCCCACGCTGGTCCAGTGACATGCATCCCGGGCTGCTGTGGGCCAGGCCCGAGGGCAGGGGGCAGAGGAGAGCAGGGAGATGCAAGAGTGGGAGCCCAGCAGGGTCCCTCCTGTGTGTGCACTCCCTCTTCTGCTCATGCCAGCACCCTGCCTGCTGCCTCTCCTTTGGTGGCTGGTGCGTGTCTGGCTCCCTCCAGCAGATGAGTGGCCATCCCTGGAGTAAGGGCTTTGTGGTCTCCTTGTTGCTCTTTCAAGCCCCGGCCTTACAGTAGTGAGCCCTCGGTGACATTACTGAGTGCTAGCTCCATGAGGGGCACTGAGGACCCAGCGTTTGACCTAGAGCCACAGACCAGGAGCCGAGAGGACAGGGAGGCTGGGTGGCACTGGAACGCTGCCTGGAGAATGAGCTGGGCCTTCAAGGATGACCAGGGAGGAGCTGGTGGCTGGATGAGAGGGAGCATGGCTCCTGGTCGCTCCAGCTCCAGGGACCTGTGCAGAGGCCCAAGAAGGCTGGAGACGCTGGGAGAGTGCCCCACCCCGGGCCTCCATGCCCTCCGCCCCACCACCTTCACCCTCCTCCCCAGGCCGAACAGCTCAACAACGAGCTGGCCACGGAGCGCAGCACAGCCCAGAAGAACGAGAGCGCGCGGCAGCAGCTCGAGCGCCAGAACAAGGAGCTGCGGAGCAAGCTGCAGGAGATGGAGGGGGCGGTCAAGTCCAAGTTCAAGTCCACCATCGCAGCGCTGGAGGCCAAGATCGCCCAGCTGGAGGAGCAGGTGGAACAGGAGGCCAGGTACGCTGGGACGAGGGTGCCAACGACAGCCTGCTTGCCAGTGAGTGGCGGGGGATGCGGGGGGCCAGGGAGCCTCTCCGGGCATCAGTTCTGGCTGTGAAATACGCTCAGTGGTGGTACCCGCGCTGCAGGTGTGTTGCGAGAAGTGAGTGAGAACACAGGGAAGCCCCCCCGAAATGTCAGCTGTAGTACGGGGCCTGACTCCTCGGTGACAGGAGCCAGCCTTCCCGGGAGCACACGTGGCTTCTCCTAACCTACATTTGCACAAATCCCAAATCAATAACCCATCGGCACCGAAATATGGGCAGGCTTCTCATTTTAACGAGGGGTCGACAGAGCTGTAAGTTCACGGCACATATGTGAGCATCAGATTGCAAGGATTCTGACCCATTCGTTGTTTTATTTCTCTGGTCGTGGCTTTATTGATAACGCACATACCATACAATTCACCCATTGCAAGTGTGCAGTTCAAGCATACATTCACAGAGGGGTACCCCCTCAACGCAGTCAATGGTTCCACATTTCCATCACCTCAATAGAACCCCGTACCCTTGGCCCACACCCTCTATTTCCCCATGTCCCCAGCCCTAAGCAACCGCTGACCTACTTTCTGTCTCTTGCCGGTTCTGGACATCTCATATAAATGGAAGCAGGCAACACGTGGCTTTTTGTGCCTGCTTCCTTCACTGAGCATGATGTTTTCGAGGCTCACCCCTGTTGGAACAGGTCTCAGTCCCTCGTTCCTTTTCATGGCTGCATACTATTCCACCACCTGCCTGGCTCCTGGGATGAGCCCTGATTGGGGGCTCAGGAAGTGCCCACAGTGGGTGCGATGCTGGTCTGGTTTACACGCCGACCACAAAACAAGCCCTCTCCACTCCCCCATGTGCACAGAGAGAAACAGGCGGCTGCCAAGTCGCTGAAGCAGAAGGACAAGAAGCTGAAGGAGGTGCTGCTGCAGGTGGAGGATGAGCGCAAGATGGCGGAGCAGTACAAGGAGCAGGTAACCACCGGTGCCCCAGGCCTCGCCCAACCCGCAGCCCCACCCGGGGCCCCCTGACCCTCGGGCCTCTCCCTGACAGGCAGAGAAAGGGAACGCGAGGGTCAAGCAACTCAAGAGGCAGCTGGAGGAGGCGGAGGAAGAGTCCCAGCGCATCAACGCCAACCGCAGGAAGCTGCAGCGGGAGCTGGATGAAGCCACGGAGAGCAACGAGGCCATGGGCCGTGAGGTGACTGCGCTCAAGAGCAAGCTCAGGTGAGGCGGCCCGGGCCCGGGGGGCGGTCCCCTCTCATGGGCTGGGGTGCTCACGTCAGCCTGCAATGCTCCCAGGGAGTCAATGCGTCATCGCAAAAGGCTCGCTGTCCCCAAAGCCCTCCCTCTGTGCAAGGTTTCTTCCTGCTCATCATCATTTACGCGGCACCACTGTGCACCAGGCACGTGAGACCAGGGCCCACCTCCAAGGAGCGTTCCTTCTGTTTTCTTAACAACTGTCTCCCTTCCCATCCTCCTGGTGAGGACAAGGAGGAAGAGGCAATAGCCCCCTCTCCTGAGACCTTTCCTTGACTGCATCATCAACAACTGCAAAATCCCCTCTGTCCTTGACCTCTTTCCCGGAGTTTCTCTCCACCTTCTTTCTCTAACTCAGGGTTTCTCGGTGCTGTTGCCGTTTGGAGCTGGATGGTTCTTTATCACAGGGGCTGTTCTGGACACTGTGGGATGGTGGGGGGCATCCCTGGCCTCTCCCCACTACGTGCACTGGCACTCCCCCATTCTGGGACAACCAAAACCGTCTCCAGACGTGGGCAGGTGACCCCTGGGGGTGCAGTCACCCCAGATGGAGAACCTCCACCCTAGCTGGACCAGGACTGTTTCCTCTCCCATGTCCCCGTCCCTCTGGGCCTGAAGGTAGCCAGGTGACCCCCTGCTCCTCGGGATTCCTTCCCACACCGCGCCCCACTGGGTTCCCTGCAGGTTTGAGCTCTGAGCTTCCCATCACATTCACCCTCAACCCTCCAGGAGGGTGATCCAGCCTGTCATGTCCTTGACCTCCTCTCCTCCGTGGTCCTGCCACTTCAGGGGCATTAGCAGGAACTCTGAGCCCTAACTGGGCCGTCATCCGCCCACCACCACCTGACTCTAGCTCCCTTCCTGTGTCTCCTCTGGGGTCTTCAACTCAGCGGGGTGCTCATCCTCCCGCAGCCCCACCGACTCCTTACCGCGCGTCAAGCCCGTGCCCCGTTGCAGTCAGCCTTCCACACGTCCTTGACACCCTGGGCCCCCCTTGCTGTGTTGTACTCACTTGGTTAAAACACAACCCAAATTAAGCGCACTGGGCTCCTTCTGCTGCTCAAAGTGGTGTGAGCAAAGCAGACAGCCTTGGGGCCGCTTCTGGCTGGAATTCTCCATCCTGATGCCGAGCGGAGCTCACTCGGTGCTGCCTGGACCCCAGACTCCCCCCTTCCTCTCTCTCTCCCACTCTGAGATATCTGCTTTCTCCTCTCTCCTCAAACTTAGCACCCCCGCCCATCCTCACTCTCAGCTGATGACCTTACTTCCTGTTTAATGAAAAATGGAAACTTTCATGACACGTAAACAAGCTCCCACTTCCGCATTGACCCACCTCCCTACATCTGTGCTCATTCCTTCTACTCTTGCCCCCATTTCTGTGCTGAACTGTCCAGCACCAACTAAGGCCCACCCCTTGGTGAGACCTCTCCTGTTTACTCCAGAAATTCTTGCCTTTCTCCTTTGCAATGTTTTTCCTCTCACCGAGTCATTCCATCAGCGGAAAGACCTCTTAGCCCCACTTCCCAGCTACCCTTTACCGCAAACGCTAATCCAGCATCAGTCCTCGGGCCTCACCTGACTCAGCAGCAGCACATGCTTCAGGCCGTCACTCCTCCTGGATGGACTTTCTTCACGGGGCTTCCACATGCCAGCCTCACCTGCCTTCCTCCCTAGCTGTCTGGCTTCTTTCTTCATCTCCTCTGCTGGTACCTCATCGTAAAGCCTACTTGCCATTGGCCTGCCCCAGGGTGCCATCCTGGTTCTCTCCTCATCTCCATCTCTGCTCACTCCCACCCCAGGGCGCCTTCTTGGTTTTCTCCTCATCTCCATCTCTGCTCACTCCCACCCCAGGGCGCCATCCTGGTTCTCTTCTCATCTCCATCTCTGCTCACTCCTGCCCCAGGGTGTCATCTTGGTTCTCTGTCTCCATCTCTGCTCACTCCCACCCCAGGGCGCCTTCTTGGTTTTCTCCTCATCTCCATCTCTGCTCACTCCCACCCCAGGGCGCCATCTTGGTTCTCTTTTCATCTCCACCTCTGCTCACTCTCTAGGTGATCTCAACCAGCCTGTGGCTTTAGAATTCCACCCACAGCTAGTGGCTTCCTAGTTTCTATCTCCAGCCCAGACTTCATCTGGGAACCCCAGACCTGCTTGGCATTCCCACTGGATGCCTAACAGGCAGCTCATACCTAATGTGCCCCAACCTGAGCCCTGGTTGAACCCCATCGCCCCCAAACCACAATCTTCTCCAACTCACCAACTGGAATGATAAAGTTGCTGTTAACCCAGGCCACAAACCTTGTGGCTATTCTTTTTCTCTCTCCCTTTTCCTACATCCAATCTTTTGGAAAATCTGGTCAACTTACCCTTCAAAATACTGTACATCCAGAATCCAAGCACTTCTTGCCACGCTGGTCCAAGCTACCCTCGCCTCCCATCTCGATAACCTACACAGCCTCCTCCTGGGCCTCCCTGCTTCCATGCTGGCCCCTTACAGTCTGTTCTCAACACAGCAGCTAGAGGGATCCTGTTTAAATGAAGTCAGATTGTGCACGTCCCTCCGTTGCCTGGAGCCGTCCAATGGCTTCTACCGCACTCAGAGCCAAAGCAATGCCTTTACACTGGTCGGTTCCACTAGGCCCTCCAGGATCTCTGTCCACCGCCTCCTAAATTACCCCTCAACATCTTCACACCCTGCCTCAGGGCCTTTGTACGAGCTGTTCCCTCTGCCTGGTACGCTCTTCCCCTAGCTCTCTGCTGGCTCCCTCCTTCCCTTCTTTCAGGCATTTACTCACCCACATTACCTTGTCTAAAATTTCCAACCTCACTCTCTACAGCTCTCCTCTCTCTTCCCCACCAGTCACCACGTAACCTGTTATTTATTTTACTTATCTCATTCATCGTCTGTCTTCACTCTCGGCCTGCAAGCCCAGGAGCACAGAGGTTTTTTCTGTTTCTTCATCCCCAGTGTCTGGGATAGTGCTGGACACTGAGTACATCTTTAGCCATCGAGTCAGAGATGCTGTTTCTCCAGCTTCAGTCCTTCTCAAACCACCTTAGCCATCTGGCCTTGGCCTCTTACTAGCTGTACTATGGCTGGCTTGATATTTTCTTTGGAATTAACTGTTCTAATCATACATGTCTATTTGCAAATAAAACTCAGCACCCCTGTATTGTTAAGCCAGGATCAATTGCATCAGCAGGTCACAGGGAAATTAAATACAGTGAAAGCAAAACCACAGGGAGTTCTGCCTGTGGTGGCCACAAATTGATGACCAGGACCTGAAGGCCTGCTTCTCAAGTTAAAAAGGGGGTGACAAAAGACATTAGGACCAAACAGACTTTCTCTGCCATGTTTAAAGAGGGGTGAAAGGGAATACCATTTTTCCTGTGCAATTCAGCTCTCCAGCGGCGTGCCCAGGAAGCAGCTGAAATCACCTGGCACGTCGGCTCCAGACTTTGAGAACCACTGCAGGAGACAAGGGGACGCTCAGACCCCACTCAGAAGGGGGACGAGAGCGGCTGGTTCAGGGTCCAGGGATGCAGGGAGGAGCCCCCAGCCCCTGCAAGGTGAAGGGCTTGTGGGTCCCCACTGACGGATTGGAAACCAGACCTAACCTCCCAGCTCCAGCAGGTGCTTGGCAGTAACCCCCAGGGTTGGCTGTCAGCGGAGGAGAGCTGTTCTCCCCACGAAGACCCCCAGAATACACTCTGCTGATGACGGGACACTGAGCGCTGGGGCAGCCCGTCAGCCACTTCAGCCCTCTCACTGTCCAGCTCCCTTTTCTCGGGACTGATGATCTTTTAGCACACGCAGAATATCCCGCGTGGGCTCTGCCCTGGACAGCTGACCGTTCTCTTAGGCCACACAGGCCTGTGTCACACAAACCATTTTTCCAGTCCCAATGTGAACAGACACATAACACAGGCTGATGACAGGTCATACTTTTTTCCACCTTCTCTGAGCCTTCTAGATGTGCAAAACCCTCAAATCGAGCACAAGAGCTCTGAGCGAGGCTGGCAAGCCTAGCCAGCAACTCGGGGAATAAGGACTTACAAAGCAAGTGTCATCCAGGTTGTAGCCAGATAAATCTTGACCCAAACCCTCAGGAAAGCCTGACCGATAATACCGACCATTTGCCATGCCACCGTCATCTCCAACACGAGCCACCGAAGGTGACCACCGCTACCTTCTTGCTAAAAGACAAGGAAGACCCAGTAATAATCATAAAAGTGAGACGCTGCTGCGGGTGCCTTGCCCGGCTCTTTTCAGGGTCTGTTCCCACATGGATCTTTGAACTAGCTTACCCAAACGCCATCACGTCCCTGAACAGGTATGCAGAATGGGGAGAAAGCCAGCTGCGTTCTTAAAAGCAGCTCGGAAGGACAGATATCTGCTTTTTAATAGAAAGAAGGGCTTGTCCTTTGGCGTGCCAGCATCCCCAAGAGGTCTTGTCTTCAGGGCCTTTGCTGTAAGGTTGAATTAAAAGTGCCTTTAATGACTGAATTGAAGCAAATGTCTTTATGATTGAAAACGCGCTGAAGTGGGCTGCCAACGGTAACCACCAGGGACTCTCTCTCTCTCTGTTTCAGAGGCCCCCTCCCCCAGGAAACTCCGCAATGACTCACCAGGTATCATGCCTCAGCTTCGTGCCTCATGTGTGTCGCACTCGGTTTCCATTTCCTTTCTGCCCATCGTGCCCTCCCGTGCCCTCCTTTTTTTTTTTTGACCTTTGCAAATTTCCGTGAGATTCCTGCAAAATCGGAAGGCTTGGTATCTTGGTCCAAAACTGTCTTTCATCAAAACCTCGATCAACACAAGAAGACCTCATCTCTTGACCCATTTTCCTTCCCTACTTCCGCTTTGGCATATGACATGGCACCCAATGTGTCCTTGTCCCCCGAGTACTGGCGAGCGTTTAGAGGCTGTGTGTGTGTCGCTTGGGTTGTTCCTACCTGCGTAAGAGGGCCTCTCTGACACTGTCAGGACACGTGGCTGTGCTGGCCTCTCATGTCTCGTTACAATACCCCACTGAGCGGGTATGACAGCTCCACAATCTGGGTACAGTCCTGGAGAATGGCTTCCATCTGGCTGGTCTGGGTCACAAATCAGAATTAACAGAGCACAGGTCCGCGGTAACCGCGTTCCAGCTACTTGTCCCCCCACCATTGGGCTTTCACGAACTTGTCTGCGAAGGAAATGAGCTCTCACCACCACGTCTTACAGGGGGCAGGGCTGCTGGAAGCTTCAGCAGGGCCCACCTGCTCACTGCACGTTCAGCGCACGAGGGCAGACAGTGGCCACCGCGGAGCCCAGCGCGGGCCTGGCAGAGCCTCTCCCAGAGGCATCACGGGCACATGTTCACGGTCTGGGGAATGGACGCCCAAGACGTGAGGAAGCCCCTGGGGCCCTTTGCAAGCCAGTTAAGGGGGCTCAACTTCTCTGGGGCTTTAAAAACTTTTTCCTACGTCAAGTTAGACAATTGGGGCCTGGTTTGCCTTTCATCTTTCTTGAGAGGCCAAGCCAGCCCTGGCGTGTCCATCTTCTCTTTCGGAGAATCTCCGCTTTGCTCTCGCTACCCAAATACTTAAAGCTGGATGAGGTCTTCAGTGTCAGTGTCATGGGGGGCAGAGAAGCCTCTAGGACACACAGCTTTCCGGCGGGTCTCCTGCCAGCTATTGGGATCCGAGAACAAGCTGGATAGGGTTGCTGGAGTGTGGGACCCATGAGTTAATGGGAAACCGAGTCCTATACTCTAGCACTGATTCCTGGTGTGTCAGTAGTGCCTTCGATACATTCTCCACGAACAGAATCCAAATTCTCCGGGATCAGACCCTTTAAGATAATCTTTAGAAGGGTCCCTTCCTTCCAGTAACAGATACAGCCAGTGTCAGCCTTTGCTTAGGATTTGAAACCAGCTCCCTCAAGAAAGGCACTTGAACAGGTTTGCAAGACTGGTGCCCGAGCGGGGGGCTTACGGTGACCCAGGGCACGGGTCACCTCTTAGACCAGGGGATCACATTCATCCGTTAACCTCTTCTAGCAAGCAAATGCAGACTCCTCCCAGAGGCAGAGAGAGCGCAGCCCGCAGCCGGGAAGCACAGGTGAGCGCTGGTCGCCAGCCCCCGGCTCTAACACCTAACACCGGGCTGAGAACCTGGAGGTCGACAAGGGGAAGGAGCGAGATGTGTGGGCTGTTGCTGCCGCCCCTCTCTCCGCCCTGGACTCTCAGACCCTTCTCTCTGAGCCCGGGTTCTTGGAAAACACGGTGCTAAAGAAGGAAGGGATTTCCAAAGGGCACTTCTAGAGAGAGTTAGGGCAAGTTAGATCTAAGGGAGCCGAAGCCTAGAAGCTGCCTGCTGACGCGAGGGACGCTGACCTGAGTCTTTAGTTGGGAGTGGCTGTAACTTTAAGTATTTATTCCTGATCGCTGCACCTCGGCAAGGATCACCCGCTGGACCCGGTGGGCTTTCCGAGCCGGGGTTTCTCCCACCCTCGGACCCCAAAAGGCTCCTGTTGGGAGTTCCCCTTCCCAGCGATCAGGAATCCCTGGGCCTTGCTTGTGCCTCCAGTCTCACCTGTCTTGAGTTGTCCCTTTGACTAAAGAACCGGTAACTCGGGTGGGCTCACCCGTGTGGCTTCTCTGTCTGGTCTCTGTGTGGCAAAGTGGGTCGCTGTGTCACGAAAAGTCTGCTTTCTTCTTAGACATCCTGAAATGAGTTAGGACGTGTCCTCTGATCAGGACAAACAGGGCTGGATGGCCGGAGCCCAACACCATTATTTGTTGTGACCCCTGAAAACACGGCGAACGTTTTTTCCAAACGGCGGGGGGCAGGGTTAAGTGCAGGTGCATCCGACGTTTCCTCCTCCTGCCTGGCCCGCCCTCCTCGGAAGAGGCTCCCTGCAGGTGACAGGGCAGGCCCTGGTGGTAACTCAGGGCACCCGCAGGACGGAGAAGAGGAGATGGGTGCGGTTAGGGACAGAGAGAAAGGGTGTTTTAGCCAGAGCTAAAATACACCTTGCATTAACATTATTTTCCTAACAAATATTCATTGAACACCTTTACGTGCCATGCAGTGACTGCAGTGGTCAGCAAAACCCAGACGAGATGCCCGCCCTGCGGGAACTCAGTGCGAGAATTCTGCTGCACAAAAGCAGGGGGCGCTGTGTTGCCTTTAAGCAGAGAGCACCCACGCGGTGTCCACGCAGTGACCTCCTTCCCTCTCAAGGCTGCCCTTGATGCTCATGTTCACCTTTTTCCACTTGAAAAGCTAAAACCCAAACCCTTCCCCTTCCACCCTTCTGAAGGGCAGGAGGCGCAGAATGAACACATGTCCTCCTCCAGACCTGCCCCACGGGGTATGAATAAACCCCTGAGAGGTGTCAGCCCTCACTTCTCTTTTTTTCTTCTTTTCTAAGTAAAAGACCACAGCAGATCAGAATCCTGGGGGTCATCAAGTGAGCAGGCCAGATATTTTTGACAGCAGAGGGTCCTGCTCTGAAAAAATCAACTTTGCCCCCATCCCCAGACCCTGAGAGTGGTCAGGATTTGTTGACTCCGCCCTGAATATTTGCGCCTCGTTTGTTTTGAGTTTGTGTGTGTTTTTTTGCCCCTTCTAACGATCTCTTCCAGCCTCGAGGGAGATTTCTGTACTAAAGAAACATGTGTTTTCTTACGACCCACAGGCGAGGAAACGAGACCTCTTTCGTTCCCTCCCGAAGGACTGGAGGACGCCGAGTTATTGAAAACGCGGATGGTTCAGAGGAGGAAGTGGATGCGCGCGACGCAGACTTCAACGGAACCAAAGCCAGTGAATAAGCAACTTGCTCAGAACAGAAACAAAACCCAGTGGACTCTGCTTAGCACGGTCTAAATCCATTTTCAAATTCCAAACATCACAGACACCCCTCACGATGAACATAGAAACCACCATCAATTAAAGTTTTGAATGATGACCCAAATGGGAAAAACCCGACAGGAGACACAGGCACACCCGCTCCCTCCATCATTGAATTGTGCAGAGGTTTTGAGTTTTTAGAAAAATATATCCACAGTAACTAATCACTGGCAACTTAGTTTACATGAAATGGGGAGAAAGCCACCAAAATGGGTGCCACTGCCCCCCCCCCCCAAGCCATTCCCTAACCTGCGTACCCTTCCAACATCTGGAGCAGGCCCTCGCGTGAGAATTCTCTTCCCCTCCTGGTTACACACATCAGATGCACACAGTTCACTGAGACCAAGAGCCTTCCGTAGTCACGTGGATTAGAAAGGGGGACACTGCTCCGACAGGAAGAGCAGGAATGCGACACTGTTTTAAATGCACCCCGATTGTACTTAAGGACACCCTCACTAATAAAAAGACATAAATCACTAGACCGTGGTCGGCTCTTTTGTTTTTTGCTACAGGGTGCAAGAACGGGAAGCTTTCTTTTCCATTCCTCCCAACGACCCTATGAAGGCAGGGTTATTATTTCATCAATGGGGAATCTGAGGCCTAGAGAGGTGAAATAAATTGTCCAAGGTCCCCCGGCTGGCAAACAAGAGGCGGCGCAGAGATGCAAAGCGAGTCTGTGGTGCGGGGCTTCCCCAACGGGAAGGCACCAGCCCCAGGCTCAGGGAGGCAGAAGGTGACCAAGAAGGACATCTTTCTCAGGCAAAACCAAAATGTCTATAATGTGAAGGATACGAGAGTTCCTTAAATTTCTAAGTTAAAACACAAGACTCTGCCCGGCACGGGTTGACAAATTTTTTCTATAAAGGTCAGAGAGTAAATATTTTAGTCTACATATGGTCTCTATTGCATACTTTTTTTTTTTTAAACAACCCTTTAAAAACATAAAAACCATTCACAGCACGAGGGCCACAGAAAACCAGGCCGAGGGCCCTTCCCTCCTCATCTGGAGTGTTCCAGACAGAGATCCCGTGGCAAAAATTCTATTCAACACAACCAATTCCATCCATCGCCTCCGTGGCACCATATAGATCCGAGGAGAGAGGAAATATGGAAACCGAGAGGCCTCAGCTGAATGACCATATGCTAACACACCCTGAATAACACGCAAACATCCCAAACACAGCTCTCCGAAGCTGACTCGGATGGAAATTTTTAAAAAGTAGATTTTTTTTTTCATATTTAGTTACTTCATTAAAAAACAAGAGTTTCTCACCACCCTACGAGCAAAGCCAGAAGGACAAACATACGAAGCAGCATTCGCTGACCACCATCACAGACTAGTTGAATGTGAGTTTCCCTTGATTTTATTGTGCTTTTAAAAAAATAAAAGTACATCTTTTAGCGAGACAGGTTAGAATGTTTCTAGGGTAACTAGTGGGCACTGAAGTTTAGTTCGCTGTTGAATTTCAGCAGCACTTGGAAAGGTCTATTTTCAACACAAGGATATTTTTGCTGTTCTTTTGGAAAAATAACTTAGTAACAAAAGGAAGGGTGTTAAGCCGCATGCGTGCTCCTGAATTCATATGTTCCTTTTACTTGCATCCGGAAGCATGACAACAATTCACCACGAGCAGGGGTGAGCGAGTCCACCGTCTACTTGGATGTCCTGTTTTCTTTTCTTCTGTGACGAGGAAGCTTCCAAGAACACTCCTGCTGGTTTCATCTCATTTGAAGGTCACCCTGATCGTTTCATTATGGCTCTGAATGAAGTCCCGTTCTTAGGGGCTGCATTACCAAGGCCACTCCACCCCAAGGACCCTCTGGGTCCTGACACAGAGGTCACCTCCAGGCCAGGCAGAAAGGCTCAGGAAAATGAGCGGTCAGGACTGATATAAAGAGGACACAGATTTTCCACTGACCTGGTCCACACGCAATTTATACTAAAACTCAAGCACACCTCGAAACGCTCGAGGAGAGGCAGATTAAAAAGTCTTGGAGGTCCACACACCACAGTTTCAAAATGCCCCTGCCTGTTCCACCCCTTGCTCCTGGACGTGGTGTCAGGGCACCCATCCTTGCTGGGCCATACGTAGAGCATTCGGAGATTTTGCTCTGGAAGACAGCCCCAGCCGAGTGGGGGCTGCACTGAACCTGAGATGGGCTCAGATCCAACTTTTAAGGCATCTCCAGACATTTAAAAAAAACACCTCTCAAGACCAATCAGGACTCGGGTGAGCTCAAAAGGACAGGGCAGCCTCGGCACCCACATCTCAGAGCCCTTCCAGAGGGTCCAGTCTGCCCCCGTCCGTTTGCAACACACCACAAAAAGAGGCTGGAGATTCTGAGACATTTCCCGGGAGGACAGCCACCAGGGGCCACAGGTGATGGCCTCAGTCACTGGCTAGTGTGACTGCTTGCTTTCTATTCCTCAAACTAACCTAAAAAACCCAAAAACCTAGTTTAAAGAAAGGTAGGGAAGAAATGGTAACAACTCCCACACAGACAACCAGGGACTCCGGCTTCCGTGAAATGTCCTAAAGCAACATCTTGACTACACCCTGGGCTGGCGGCAGCGATGGTGAGGAAATATTTGAAGGCGGCTTCCCAAATTCCAGGCGTTTTCCCAACCTTCAGACAGAGCAAACCAAGTTAAGCAGACATTACAGACTGGCTAGCATCGGGGCCCAGAGAGTAACAGGAGTGACTCTTAAGAGTCAGGAGCAGTTTCCCACTGGGTCTCAATTTTCTCTCCTGTGAAACGAAGAAAAGGACACTGGCTGTCTAGCTCTCACATCCCCAAGGCCACACAAAAAAGCCCAGCCACAGAAGGCCCCCTAAAAACATCCACTTCTAAAGGTCTGGAAGTGACGTGCATGCCGTGGAAAACGACTCTTCATCTCCCGTCATCTGTCTGCCACGGACCCACCAAGCGCGTGGTGGCCTGGGGTCCCGGGAGATGGCGACACATCTTAGAAAATCCCCAAATCGGGAAGTTGCCCTGCTTTTCTTCAGGCAAGAAAATAAATGACGCTGTTCGAGGCCAGAGTTGTGTTTTCCAACCGGGTGACTGGCTTCAGGAATCTAGTCTGGCTGGAATTTAGTGGCAGTTTCCCAAAGGTTCTAAAAGATTAAAATTTTTAAAAAATCCTCTTCTGGGGGAAGCAGAGCCATGTTTGAAGCTCGAGGTCCAAATAAGGGACTTATACAGGACGTGCTCATAGCACAACCAGGAGTCGGGGCCGCAGAACCAAGTAACAACGAGCCTCTCCCTGGCCGTTTGCCCAAACCAGACGACACAGCTAACTGTCTCGTGGGACAGGACATAAGGATCACTGGCAGAATCCTGCATCTTTTAAAAAATGGCTATTGGTCTGGGGTTAGAGGCCCCCACCTGGAGTAGAGAGAAGGTACTAACCCTTTATCACCCAGAGGCACACTGCCGCTGCTGGGCCGTCTGTCACCGCCGTCTCTGTTCTTGCTCCCCCGCCCTACGGCTGGGCCACTTGTCCGGTTGGGGGACTGCTCGTAGACGAAGTTCCGGCAGGATGCAAGCTTGGACTCCAGCGCCTGGAGAGAGACAGGCTTTCATCTCTCAAGTTCAAGACCAGAACTCTTCTCTCTCCCCGGAGCCCGGATGCAGACCACAAACTCAAACGGTGGTCCTCAACTCGTGTTATGTGTTGGAATTCCAAAGTGGGGCCCCAAAGGAATCCATGTACATCCACGTCTTAGAACCGCTGGCCTAAGATATTTAGGAGCTTCCTGGAAAAATCACTAACCCTGCCTGTTAGCCACCTCTGCCCACAGGAAACGTGAAATCAGCTTTTGGAATCATTCACTCTTGTTTACCCTGTGAAACACACAGAGTGGCAGGGGATCTGAACAAGGACTTTGCCTTGCTGTAAACAGACCCCGTGAAAATCCCAAGGGCACCGAGACCACCCAGGCTTCCCCATACTCTAACTGTGCAAAGTATTAAAACAGAGACCTGTTTAATATAATAGAAAATCGGACAACTAAAGCCAAAAGTGAAAACACAAGAAATGAGTTGCAAGTTTCTAGTAAGTTGCAGCTCCAAATACATACATTCTGGCTGATGACAGAATGGCAGGATTTAAGTTACGTAGCCTTCCAGGCATCACTTTTAAAAATAAAACAAACGCGGACAAAGGATACCTAGGGTATTTCCTAAGCACAAAAGAATCCTTGTAATTAACATAAAACCTGCAAAGTCAAGTTCTCTGCCCTAGCCTTTTAAGATTTTCTCTTTAACTCTCTGAGAAATAAAAAAAAGAGAGAAGGCAATTTGTAAATGCTTCTCAGTTTTTTTCAAATTGAGAAAAAAATCAGGCATCATCTGAATTTCCCAAATTCCAAGGAGAAATGTTATGCAGAAAGAAATCCCAAGGGTTCCAAAGGATGGCTTAGATTCAGAGCCCGGGGTGTCTGTCAATAACAACGCCCTCAGAGGCTCAATGGTGCTGAGGGACGTGACAGAACCAGAGCTCCACCTAAAACACGTCAAGCCGCTGTTAAAGGGGACGGAACTGGTCGGGTCACCCTCTCAAACACCCCGAAGACAGGCCAGAAGCCTGCCTGACCGCCGTCTCACCCCCACTTTCCGCAGCAGGTCTCCCACGATGTTGAGGGCCGATATCCGGGCTGCAGGCGTGAGGGGGGTCCCCCCGGTGGAGTCGTCCAGACCTGGGCAACAAAGGACAGCACACATCACACCAGCCGGCGCCATGAGTCTGAGCGCTGACATCTCTAGATGCGAAACCCAGGGAGCAGGCGAGGGAAGCAAGCTCTCCCCTTCGAGTCCAGATGCTGCCCTGGTTCATTCAGTAGTAAACTGTCTAACATAGTCAGAGTCTGTTTAATGACCAACCTTTTGCAGCCTTACAGTGACTATATTAAATATTTATATTGACATGCTACTCTCTGGAAACAAAGCCAAAACAAGCCCTCTTGAAATTCTAGGAACTCCATACAGTTAGTCAGTATGCGCAGCATCTGGGCAAGCCACATGAATAAGGGTTCCACTGTACAGAGCCCCTCTCTTCACAGCCGGGCTCAGGGACCAGGAGCCCCAGCATCACTTGGGAGCCTGTTACAAGCGCAGGCTCCCAGGGCCCACCCAGACCTGCTAAATCTGAGGTGCGCCAAACAAGAGGCCCAGCTGAGTCGTGCGCACATGAACGTGTGGAAAACGCTGCTCTAGACTGGGGTTCTGGAACTCTCACCAGTCTCTTCATCCCAGGGGACAAGCTAAGGGAGAAGGCAGTACATGGCCACGTAAGGCCTGGAGCCGGCCTGCCAGGGCTGGAAGCAACGCTGCCATCCACCAGCTGTGTGACTTCAGGCGAGCTCCTTAACTCAGGGCCTCAGTCTCCTCGTCTGTCGAATGGGGACAGCACTTACATTACCTGCACCACGGGCCTGTGGTGAGAATTCAGTGAGGTCATATACAGACGCAGAGCTCTTTAAGCAGAGTGACCGGCACATGCTGAGCACGCAATAATTGTCTATTATTATTATTTGCTATTAAGTGGCCCGATCAGAGACGCACCGTTCATCAGCCAGCAGAAGGGCTGGGGTGAAAACTCAAATTTGTCGCTTTTTACCGCACGGCACAGGTCAAATTGCCTCCACTTCTAGATACATGTATTGCTGGACCCACAAACGGCTTTTTCAATTTCTTATTTGGTTACTGAAGTTTTAAATTTGGGAGATTTCATATTCAACAGGAGGACTGCTGGCTTCTGGGGAAGGATGGAAATGTCTGCTGATGCTGGGCCGACATTTCTTGTGGTAGGAGCAGAGTGGCAGCTGCCCCCTCCAGGTGAGGCTTCTATTTCCCATTTCACCACAGACTCCACTGCTCCCTACTGCCTCACACCCAAGGGGCTCCTCTCACGGACCCCAGTGGTCTGCCCCTGGGAACACGCCAGTTTGCTCCCTGCTCTACAGCCTGGTCCAGTTTCTCTCCCACCCAGGAAAGCTTTGTGAAACAAAGATCCTCCTCATTCCTGTTCCCCTTACCACGTCGGAACATCCCAGGTGTGTTGAAGCTAGAGCTGGGTCCTCGATGAGCTATGGGAGTTGACGGCACGGAGCCAGTGGCCTGCACCGCTGTGTCTGTCCTTTCAGCTTCCACCGAGCTGGGCTTGGGGGTCCTGGGTTTCTCCTGCTTTTGCTGCACAGCCAATTCCTGCCGCAAATCTGGGCCAGGAAAAGGATTCGGATTAAGTCCTTGCTTTGGGTGACGGGGTGGGGGAAGGGCAGCAGCAGACGCACATTAGGGAAAAGAAAAGAAGTACCCGGGGGAAAATTCCAGGTGGAAACCCTGAACGAAGTAAAACCCTCAAGACAGACCTTGCCTGGCAAGCCTGTAAAACTATGTGATTTTTCTTTTGAGTAAAAACAAAAAAGGTTTAAAAATTTTTAAACACTATGGCAGTAATATACTAAGGCTTTTATTGTTTCGAAAATATTCCACGGTGGCCGGGTATATAGAATACTAAGTGAAAATATGCTTTCCCAACCCATCCTCCTCACTCCTAATCACTGTAACACGGGGAGATCTTTTCAACCCTTCTCTGCATGTTCATAGGTAGTTTATGTGCATATCTATCAAGCATATAATAGGAATAATTTTTATTAAGCATAAATAAAAACAACATCTACTGTCTATGACTTATCTTCCTCTCTTCAAGGGTATGTCTTAATCTTTCTAGAACTACATTATATCTATACCGTGTTTGTTTTAACAGTTGCTTAACATTCCACAAAATAAATATATGTAATTTATTTAACTACTTCATTTCTGATGGACATTTAGGAACAACTACCTTCAACCTTAAGGGTTCTTTCTTTTTAATCCCCCTGCCACTGCCTAGATGTTAGAAACTAGATTAATGTTATAGACAATTAATTGGGACTTTAAAGAAAATCTCGAGGGCCAGTCTGGTGGCGCAGCAGTTAAGTTCGCGTGCTCCGCTTCGGCAGCCCAGGGATCGCCAGTTCAGATCCCAGGTGCGGGCCTGTTCCCCATGTCAAGCCATGCTGTGGCAGGCGTCCCACATAAAAAGTAGAGGAAGATAGGTACGGATATTCGCTCAGGGCCAGTCTTCCTCAGCAAAAAAAAAAAATCTCTATGCACCCAATTTGGATGATTCATTAACGTCTTGTCTTGTCATGGGTGGAAAGCTCCACCTCTGGAACTAACTTCCAAAGAGCAAATGCTCCTGCGGTTTCAGAGTTCTAAGCCACAGTTATCAGTTGCCACAGAGTCACAAAAATAACGGGCTAGCGAGCAATTCCATCCATCGGAATCTCCTCCCCACAAAACTCCTGTGCTCCTACTGAGCATAAAGCCAGTGGTGGGTTTAAACGCCCACAAGGGCTCTTTAGAGAATCTGATAATTCTTAGCACGGGGTGGGGACCAAGGCGAGAGCCTGCCCGGGTGGGCCCACGCCCTCTGACCCGATGGCCTGTGTGCCCAGCAGGGCGTGGATCCCCAGCAAAGGTAACACTGGGCAATGCGGAGGGACAAGACATTCTCAGGTGGGGAGAGGGGACAACGCCGGTGAGGGCACATGGAACACAACCAAGGCCTCCTGACCTCTGGCTTCGTCCTTCAGTCGCTGAACAGATTCCAGGAGATTCTCCTTCTCATCGAGTTCGCTCTCCAGGAAGGCGTTTCTTTCAATGGCTTGATTCAAGCGTTGCTCGAAGTCTTCCAGAGACATGATCGTGGCCCTGGGGAAGAGAGAAGAAAAGCCGTCCGGGAGGGCAAACAGCAGCATCCATCTGGCGCCCACAGGGTCAGATCACAGGGTGCAAGTCCAGCACCGGCCCTTCCCGGATCCCCCGGACCTGAGCGACCCCTGCGTCTTCCGGGACCCCGCTCTTTACCTGCAGAAGGGGAATCGTCTTAGACAACAAGGGGCCCGAGGCTGACCCGAGGGTTAAATGAGATCACGTCCACACGGCACTCAGCAGTGCCAAGGTCTTATTGGGACCACGTGCCGGGCCCAGTGGACGGCCAAGAGCGGCACCCTCCATGTGCCCCTGGAGACTCGTAATGCAAACAGTATTCGGAATATCCTACTAAAACGCATACAGGAGGCAATCACATGCATTTAAACAGATAGGAGAGACCGTCTTTAATCTCTCAGTTACCTTAAAAAGTTTTAAAAA
This sequence comes from Equus quagga, assembly GCF_021613505.1. Taxonomy (NCBI): domain Eukaryota; kingdom Metazoa; phylum Chordata; class Mammalia; order Perissodactyla; family Equidae; genus Equus; species Equus quagga. The sequence continues at coordinate 12,450,860 of NC_060273.1, read as the reverse complement.
GTTCAAAATGCCCAGCCCCAGCCCAGCGGCCCTGCTAACAACCACTTCTTGCGAACACTGTAGACATTTCCCTGGAACGCTGCGCTAAAGGCACTGAGAAGGGCTGCAATAAAGAAATCAGTTTAACCCCGAGGCACAGGAGGCAGCCTGCCAGTTTCCTCGTACACAAAGCGGGGGTAGTACTGGTCCCTCCACGTGGGAATGGGGGACAAGTAGAGGAACACACGAAGCACGCAGGAGACGTTCCCGCAAAATAAAATGCCAGCCATTTTTATTATCGACCCCGTGTTTGTCTCCAGAAAACCCTGAACATCCTGCCGATTGTGTCTCACGGTGGTTGGGAGCGTGTGTAGAGTGGAAGCCAAGAGTCCACACCTGGCTCTTCCGCAGAAGATGGGCTAAGGGTCGTCGGGCAACTTAACCTCTCTGGGCTCCGGTCCTTCGAGAGCAAAGCGAAGATCTTTCATTCACTTATTCAACACATCCTACTATGTTCAGAGTGAGTCATGTTAGTACTTACCCTCAAAGGGTCTTTAGAGGGAAATACGATCAAGTTACCCAAAGTGCCTGATTAAAAGCAACAAAGGGATAATACCGAAGAGTACAATTCTGGAATCAGTCAAAATGACCCTAAGGCTGACATGTCAAACAACGAAAAAGATACAATACCTAGGAATTCACGCATCCACAAATATGTGAGACTTTAGCAGGGCACAGAAGGCTTGTTGAAATGCAGATATATGGGGGTTTATGAACAGGAAGACCCAATATCATAAAGAAATCTATTCTTCATAAGTTAACTGATAAATTTAACACCACCCTAATAAAAACATGAATAGGGGGCCAGCCCAGTGGTGCAGCGGTTAAGTTTGCACATTCCGCTTCAGTGGCGAGGGTTCACCAGTTTGGATCCCGGGTGCCGACGTGGCACCTCTTGGCAAGCCATGCTGTGGTAGGCGTCCCACGTATAAAGTAGAGGAGATGGGCACAGATGTTAGCTCAGGGCCAGTCTTCCTCAGCAAAAAGAGGAGGATTGGCAGTAGTTAGCTCAGGGCTAATCTTCCTCAAAAAAAAAAAAAAAAAGAAGTGTCTTACAGATGTACAGGAGGGACCATAACGAGCAAACAGCTGATGGTGCTGAGAAATTATTGTTCTTGCAGTAGACTGTCAAATTTTCCAAATATAACAATTACAATTTTACTAGAAAATTGCAATAGTTTAAAGTGTTTTATAAAACTTCAGTATTCCAGAACTTCATTCATCCTATAGTGGTGATTTGGGCCTCTACCCCACCTGATTTTAGCATTCAGTTATTCAGCATTTGGCCAAAATGTGAATCTGATGCGTCTTTAGTTAAAAAAAAAAAAAAAGGAAACAAAGAAAAAGAAAACATAAAAATGCTAGAAGAAAACATAGGCTAATTGCTTTATAAACCTTGCAGTGTAGCAGGCCCTTCTAACTACAACTGACTGATAAATGTGACTACGTAGGAATCAAATAACTTTTGACAGGAACACATACAACAGACAAAGCTGGAAGACAAATGGCAGGTTCCAAATATTTTCAATTCATATCACAAATATATAAAAGTTTCCCAGAAATTGATTTAAAGAACCCCCTGATTTAAAATTAGGCAAAGATAGAGAGTTCATAGAAAAGGAAATAATACAGTTCTTAACTATACGAAAAGGAACTCAAGGTCACGCATAATTCAGAAATGTACCTATTTCTCACCTATTAGACTGGCAGGAACCCAAAGTTTGAAAACTGCTGTCTTAGTGAAGCTATTTGGAAAAAGGGACTTATAAGCATAGCGGTTGGGAATGTAAATTAGTACAATTCTATAGAGAACAACTGGGCAATAACTATCAAAATCACATACGCATATGTCCTTAGACTCAGCAGTTTCGCTTCTGGGAACTTCCACCTGTGGAAGTGATGCTCATTTTTACAAAAGAATGGAAAGGCAGCCGATATCCATCCACTGGGGACTAGATAAATTATTATGTGTTATACAAAACCAACCATACAATAGAATACTATGCATTTGAAAAAAAAAAAAAAAGAACAAAGAATGCTCTGTGTCTTAATACAGAAAGATCTCCAAGATCCATTGTTATGTGAAAAAGCAAGAGGTATAACAGTGTGTATAGAATGCTCTTTGGTCGGGGGAAAGAAACAGAAGGGGGGATAATATGAATTTCTATTTTTATTTGCTTGAATTTGCATAAGAAACCTCTACTCCCTTTGTATGTTCCTTTTGAACCACGTGAATGTTCTCTCTCTTTGCGGTAGATGGCGTTATTGGCCTCCAGTCTTCACCCTCTCTGCATCCGCACCCTTGCTGTGGCCTCACTGTGGATGGAAAGTTCTTTACCCATCCCTTGACGTGGCCTGGCCATGTGATTTGCTTTGATCACTAATACATGGGTAGAAATGATGGTATGCCAGTGGCTTGCCAGAAATCAGAACCTACTCTAAAGCCACAGTAATCAAGTCCTTGTGGTACTGGTATAGTCATTCACAAATTGTACACTGGACCAAAATAGAGAATCCAGAATTAAACCCCCGGATATATGTGAGGTTAACATATGGCAGAGTTGAGTCGAATTCAGTGGGAAAAAAAACGGAATTTAATAAATAGTGCTGGTACAAACTGGCTATCTATCCACCTAATGAAAGTAAATTGGACCCATATCTTGTACTTGATACCAAGATAAATTCCAAGTAGATTAAAGGCATAAGTGTAAAACAACGAAACAATAAAAAAATCTTGCCAAAAAAAAATATTTAAGAGAATACATGCAATCAAAGGACCAAGGGGATTTCCCTAGTGAAGTCTGGAAACCGAGAAACCATAAAAGGAGACATAATTGATGACCTAAAAATGAAAAATGTTTGTATGGAAAATGATACCCCAGACAGAGTCAAAAGACAAAACTCTGTTCCATAAAATATACTTCCAACGCAGGACAAAAGATTAGTAGCAAATATACACTAAGAGCCCTTATAAATTCACAAGAAATGAGGTTCCACTTCTGTTAAGGTAGCTTGTATCAGAGCAAACCTCCTATATTATGATTACAAACTCTGGGTAAAAAAAAAAAAAAGTGAAAAACACTGATCTGAAGGCACCAGCAAAAACTGGAAGGGAGCCAACACTTGGAAGAGGGTAATGGTGGAATGGGTGAATTTGCATCTTTACAAGCTTTTTGCCTACAGCTCTAGTGATAGAAATCCACCACCATGGGGGGGGGGGGCTCAAATTCTGCATATAAACTCTTGCCACCTCTCTGGCTGACCCCTGAAACATGCAGGTGCAGGGCAGACTTGAAACAGCCCAGTTAAGGCTAAAAGAATCAAACAGATTTCAGCTACAGCCCATCAAGGGGAGACAGCTTGGAGTGGGAGTTCAGCCTAGTTATCAAACGAACGAACGAAAAATCAACAACCTAACAGAATCCATAGTTTCTGCAACACATTATTCACAATGTCCAGAATAGAATCCAAATTTACTAGACATGTGAAGAGGAAGGGAAAGTGAGCCAAACTCAAGAGAAAAGGCCATCACTGGAAATCAACCCTGGGATAAGCCAGATGTTGGAATTAGCAGAAAAGGATTGGAAAGTAGCTATTGTAACTATGCTTAGGGATGTAAAGAAAGCAAGCTCAGTAGAGGAATAGAAATTATTATTATCTTGAAGATGATTTGCCCTGAGCTGACATCTGTGCCAGTCTTCCTCTGTTTTATATGTGGGATGCCGCCAGAGCGTGACTGATGAGCAATGCAGGTCCACATCCGGGATCTGAACTCGTGAACCTGGGCTGTGGAAGTGGAGCGTGCCAAACTTAACCACGAGGGCATGGGGCCGGCCCCCAGAAATGAATTAAAAAAAAAAAAAAAACCACGATGAAATTCTAGAACTGCAAATACAATATCTAAAATAAAACATTATTGAAATTGGCTTAACAGCAGATTGGAGACGAGAGAAGAAGGAGTCAGTGAACTTGAAACTAGATCAACAGAAATTATCCAATTTGAGGAACCAAGAGAAAAAAATATTGGGGGAGAAAAAAAAAAAAGACAGAGCCTCAGGGACCTGTCTGACAATCACAGGACTAAGGTGTGCAGCTGATGTCCCAGAAGGACAGGTGAGAAAGAATGGGGCAGCAAAAATCTCTGAAGAAAAAATGACCAAAGTTAAATTTGGCAAAAGACAAATTTACAGACTAAAGAAGCTCAGCAAACCCCTTTCTGGATAAACACACACAAAATCAAGGCCCGTCATAATCAAACTGCTTAAAATCAAAAATAAAGAGAAAAATCTGAGAACAGCCAGGGAAAAACGACACATCACATACAGGGGAGTGACTATTCCAATGACCACTAACTTCTGACCCAAAGTGAGGAGACCAGAACACCGTGGAACAAAAGTGTTGAAAGAAAAAAACACACCTGTCGACCCAGAATTCTATATCCAGTGGAAATATCTAGAATGAAGGCAAAAGACAGACATTTTCAGATAAACTCAAACTAGGAGAATTCATCGTCAGCAGACATGCACAACAAGAAATCCTAAGGGAAGTTCTTGGAGCTGAAGGGAAATGATAGCAGAGGGAAACCCAGCTCTTCAGGAAGGAAGGAACCAGAAACAGTAAATATGGGTAAATATCAAAGGCTGTCTTTTCACCCTTTTAATTTCTTTAAAACACACTGGGCTTTTTAAAGCAAAAATTATAACAAAGTATTGTTGGAATCCATAGCCCCTGTGGATGTTAACAGTATTCCAGCTCTAGCATAAAGTCTGAGGGTGGTAAAGGAAACTGCAAGCTTGTTGCATTTTACGTGAAATGGAACAATATCAACTAAGTTGGCTGAAAAGCTAAGCATGTATAGCGTGATCCCTAAGATACCACTAGAAAATAATGCAAGAACTGTGGGACAATGCAAATGCCCCATATCTTCACAGGAGTGGGGTTACACAAACACACGTGTTTGTCCAAACCGACGAACTGTGCACTTAAGATGCGTGCATGTCACTGTAATGTACATCTAAATTTTTTTTGAAGTGTTTTCCTTGGCGAAAAAAAAGGTGCCTGTCTCAGAGTCATTATTCAATAAATGTTAGTTATTATTGTGAGTATTCTGCTGAGCAACAGAAGATTGGCTTAAGAAATACTACGCTTTGAACATGCTTCTTTCCTTCTTACCTTAGGGCTTTGTTTAGCACACGCTTGTCCTTTTGTCTGGAATGTTCTCATCTCATACTCTTCCCCCCCCCCCCCCCCCCCCCCCCCCACAATGCCTATGCATCCCTGGGTTTTAACCTAAATGGCATTTCCTTTGGGAAGCCCCACCCGACATTCTCATTCTCGCAATGGCCAAATTAACATATCCTTTCACAGGCCCCCACAGCCCCCTGGACTTGCAGCTCTTCCTGCTGTAATTAAGTTGCACTTCTGTGATCATCCATTTCCTATGAGACTGTGAGATCCCTAAGGGCCCTGGCTTTGTTCTGCTCACTGCTGAATTCTCTAGACTCAACACAGTGCCAGGTCCCCAGATGCTGGGGGCAAAAAGCAGAGACCAAGGGCTCCCACACCTGTTTCCTGCCCCTACCCGTACCGTTTTGCTCTTTCCAAGTCATCGTTTGCTTGCTCCAGCTCTCGGATGTATTTCTGCAGTTGATCTTTAATTGCTTTTGTCTGGGCAAGGTCATCCTCCAAGGCTGAGATCTGCCGGTGGCCTTCGGAATGCTGCGTTTCAAACTTCTCCTGAAGGATAAAATCGACACGGAGTGAACGATTTCAGATTCTGATAAGCTATGTTGACCTCCCTTGCCGGCATCTCCTTAAAATCTTGCCGGTTAATCCTGGAATGGATGCTCCCTTGTTATGGTGGACGTGGGTCATCTTGAGCCACTGAGCATCTGTTCCTCCCACCCTGCACAGCCCGCCAGCACCCTGATTTCTTTCGGGGGTTTATCTCTCCCTTATTCTAGGGTCTTTACGGGCCCAGTCTTCCCATCACACTCGCTAAGGAGGTCAAGGGTTCCTCTCACAGCCTCCCACCAGTCAGGACAAGCCTAAACTCAGTCAATGGAACCTTCTCTCCACAGACATGGACTGAAACAAGTAACAGGGGGCTGTCATTCAAAGCTGTCATGTGCCAAGGGCTTCCTGCCTCCCAGCCTCCTGAGCATCTTGTACCCTGTCCCCTCCCAAACCTGGTCTCTGCAGCCTCCCAGTGTCAGGAGGTCCCCAACAATCTTGAAAGCCATCATTTTGCTCAAGGTGTCAAAAGCCACATAAACCTCACTAAGCCTCATCCACAAGGGCAATAGGACTCCACGCCACATGACATCCCCGGATTACAAAGACAACCGCAGGAATCCCGACGACTTCAGGTGCTTATGCCTCACAATCAGAGCAGGACATCACGGACTCGGTTTGACAGCTGTTCTGGCTTTGTGATCCAGGGAGGGAGGGGAGGAAAGAAGGAAGGAAGAAACAAACCTTTTTATTAATTACCAACAGCAGCTTAGTGTGACCTGGCTGGTGGTTTCCAAGGCAAGGACAGCCCAGGTGACTTCTCAATGATCTGCTGATGCCCAGCTGTAGCAGCTAACATTTATGGCACGATAACTCTGTACCAGCCTCTGGGCTCAGGACAGGACCGCTGTTGCCTCATTTAACATCATTTCAGAGATGCGGGGATGGAGGCTTCAGTTACTTCGTTAGCCCCGAGTCAACTGGTGGCAAATGACTGAGCCAAGATCCAGCCGGGGCCCCCTGGGCTCCTGCTTTGCAAAGAGCTATGCTAAACCACCCTTGGCTTTTCCCGTCCAGGTCTTGTAGTTCTGATCACACACACACACATTTCTGCTCTGGCTCCTCTTTCAAATTACTGGCCTTCACCAAACACCCTTACCGAACTTCATCTACACATATGAAATACTCACTTCCCACAGGAAAAGCCCAACGTCTAAATAGAACATTAAAAAAAAACAGGAAAACTCCTCTTCTTGCCTCAATCGAATAAACAAAGCTGTTGCTAGAAACAGTCTGGATGCCCTGGGGAGAGTAATGTAATGGTGCCTAGGTCAGAGAGGCACGGTGGGGGCCACCGAGAAAGAAGAGCATCCACAGAACACACAGATTGTTCACAGGGTGAGGACACGGAGGGCATTCCACATCCCCCAGCCGCTGGCTCCCCTGTGACACTCTGTTTCCTGGCTGTGAGCAGAGGAGGCGTCCCCATGCAGGCAAGCCGGGGCAGACCAGGCGCCGTGCACAGTGAATTCCCAGGCGTGGCCCTGATCACCTCGCCCCCACATCAAACGGGAGGATCCTAGGTCATTAACCTACATTCAAAAGCAGGTTCCACGAGGACGCGGGACTCGGCCCTCTCCACTGGCATACAGATTCAGATGGCGCCCTTTGAACTTGCAGACATGAAAAGCTGTTGCTGAAATGTTGCGCTTTCATTTGGGGCTAATTATAATAAGCTGTCAGCTGATGTAGGCATCAATAGACGCTCTGTTTGATCCCTTACAGGCCTTTTTTATTCAGCTGTGATGAATAAGCCAGTTGTCAAGAAGTCTGACTCAGTTGAATACGTTTCTCTTAGGTGACTGGCAAATATGTGCTGGTGGAGTCTTTCTATTTCTCCCCCTGCTCTCTGCTCTGCGTCTCACGAATCTGTCACGTGGTGGAAACGAAGGTCCTCGGTGGGTTCCGGGGTCTAGTCTTAAAGCGGCGAATTGCTCAGTAATTACTGGATATTTATTCAGCATTCAGGGAGGGCCTCTTATCCTCTCCAAACCATCATTCATACCACTGATGTCCTTTCCACACAGCTCTCCATCCCAAGTCCCCTTCAATGTGACAGCTACAACGATTCCTTAGTGCCTATGGCAGGGGTCAGGCTGTTAACAAAATGAGTGAAGTGGGCCAGGTGTAGGGATAAAGCAAGTGACACTTAACCCTCAGTGTCAGAGATTGGGGGGTTTGGACAGCAGTGAGGAATGGGTGAACTGGAGAATTCTTGCTCCGTCTAAGCAGCCACGACTCGGCTTTTTGCTAGCGTGGCAGAGTACAAGCCTGATGTGGCCAGATCCGCCCAATTCTCAAAGGAAGTCAGAAATCTAGATTTTTACAGGAAGCCTCACAACTTTGAACATTAAGTATTTCAAAAACACTACAAATAGAAATTTTACTATCAAAAGAATAAACTGTATACAGACCTGGAATTCTTGTTAATAAAAGCATGGGGAAGTATTTATAAGGAAGTCTAACACTGTCTGCAATCCACTTTGAAATGCATCAAAAAATACGACAGATTGATGGATGGCAAAAGGCAAGTATGGCAAAGGTGACTGCTACAGCCAGCCCTGACAGCCTAGTGGTTAGAGTTCAGCACACTCAGCCTCCGCGGCCGGGGTTCGGTTCCTGGGCACAGAACCACACCGCTTGTCTGTCCGCAGCCCTGCTGTGGTGGCTAATGCAGAAGAACTAGAATGATCCACAACTAGGATATACAACTATGCACTGGGGCTTTGGGGAGAAAAAAAAAAGGAGGAAGATTGGCAACAGATATTAGCTCAGGGTGAATCTTTCCCCCAAAAAATAAAAGGTTACTGTGACAACCTGGGTGGTGGATATACAGGTGTTTACTGGAAAATTCTTTCAACCTTGCTGTGTGCTTGAACACTTTGATGAGAAAACATTGAATAAAAACCACTAAAGGCTAACGGACAACATCTGTGGGCAGACGGATCTGTAGATGGTCAGTATGGGCCCTGTGGTCTATGACACAAAAACCCGAACTCCACTGCTCAGCTTCCAAGGTCTCTGGGGTCTTTCCTCTGCCTCTCTCCATCCCCCAATCCCCAATGCACTTGTTGGTCCCACGCTTTCCCATGTGCCAGTAAAGCCAGGATTCCCCAGGTCCACGTGACACTCATTCTTATCCATGTCTGTGGCAGGTCCAGATTAACTCTTCACCAACCCCTGTGTACAAAGCTGCTGGCTACACACACACACACACACCCCCCAAACTTCCAAAACCAGCTCAGGTCCCTCCCAGCCCCTCCGTGAAGCTGTCTACGACCCATGCACAGCCTTCTCTCCCGGAAGGAGCTCACAGTCAGGACTATGTAACTGAGCATCTTTTCCCTAAGTGCTTCCTGGTGTCTGTCTTCCCCAAGAAGCTTCCAGAGGGCAAAGAGCACATCTCCTTCCACTGTCCATCACATCTAGCCCTGGGGACACACTGCATGGCCCTGGGCTCTCTCCTCTAGTGGTTCAAAATTTACGTGAGGAGCTTTATTAAAATAAATAATCAAATAAAGAGACATGCAGGCATGCGGGGACCCCACCTAGGCTTACAGAGAATGGGAATCTCAGGGCGGGGGTGGGTCCAGGCCTGTCTGCTCTTTACGAAGCTGGCCAAGTGATCTGCCTGGCAGTTGACGGCGCAGTGCCTCAGTCCCGAGGGCAGAGTGTTACACTCAGGGGCCATCTGCTAAGCCCTACAGAATACCCTAAAGGCAGTCTCCACCCTTTAGGGTGGTGGTTCTCCAGACACCTGGCAATGTCTGCAGACATTCCTGGTCGTCATAACTGGAGGAGGGGGTGCTATTGGCATGGAGCGGGTGGAGACCAGAGATGCTGTTAAACACCCTACAAGGCAAAACTCAGCCCCCACGAGAGAGAAGGATCTGGCCTCAGATGTCAACAGTGCCCAAGTTGAGGAAGCTACTCTAGACCAAAACTGTCCAACGGAACTTTCTGTAATACGGAAACATTCTATGGCATATGGCCGTGGAGCACTTGAAATGTGGCCAGTATGACCGAGGAAGTGAATTTTATTTTGTTTTAATTAACCTAAATGTCAACAGCCACCTGTGGCTAGGGGCTCCCATACCGGACAGCATAACCTTGGACCTCATGACACAATGATCGGCCATTCCAGCGACACTCCAGACTCTATAAAACTGTCTACCTTTCATGTGCCTTGTAGGATTGTTACAGACAGCCAAGAAGGGCCGTGGGAACACACGTGTGACTCGCTTCTCACAAATTCCTCCCATCCGGGGCATAACGAGTTCAACGCCACACCCACCCAGCAGGCCTGCAGGTGGGAGCGAGCCCAGGGCCGTGACCCCTCGCCCTGCACGGCTCCCTCTTTCAGCCCCACACACCCAGCTGGAAGCCCGTCCACACCTGTGTGCATCTCCTCCCCACCTCCTCACCTTGATGGTTTCCAGCTCCATGCGGAGGCGGTTGTTTTCCGACAGGAGGTCCCTGTTCCTGGTCTCAATCTGTTGCAGCTGCGTCTCCAATTCGGCTTCGTACTCGCGGCTTCCCTCCTGGAATTCTCGCAGCTCCTCCTGCGTGTTCTCCGCCCTACGGCAGAATTCCCAGATGTCAGCTGACAACCGACCGAGCACGTCCGCGCTGGGTGTCGTCCGTGGACCAGCTCTTTACCCAACTACCCTCTGAGGCAGCAACTGTCATTATCCTCATTTTGCAGATGGGAAGATGAGGTTTGGACACCTGAGGGACTTGTCTCAAAGGTCACACAAGAAGTCAGAGACAGAGCTTGGCGCTGAACCCAGGTGTGCCTGACTCCAAAGCCAACTGTCAACCAACTCACTCTTCATTCCTTCATTTGACATATATTTTTTTGAGCCCAACATGCAGTAAATATACTTTGAATGGTGTATCCTCTGCAGATTTCTTTGCAAGTAGAAACTGGACATAACATAAATGTTCACTTACCACCTCACCATAATCTGTCCTGGCACAATCCCCAACACCCAATTCCAGTTTCTCAATCCTTTAAATTCAAGGGACTTTTTTTTTTTTATCTTTTTGAGGAAGATGAGCCCTGAACCAACATCCACCACCAATCCTCCTCTTTTTTTTGCTAAGGAAGATTGGCCCTGAGCGAACATCCATGCCCATCTTCCTCTACTTTATATGTGGGACACCTACCACAGCATGGCATGCCAACCGCTGCCATGTCCGCACCCGGGATCCGAACCTGCGAACCCTGGGCTGCCGAAGTGGAGCATGTAAACTTAATCGCTGTGCCAGCAAGCCAGCCGCCTAGGGACTTTTTAAAAAAAATACCAAGCCTGAATTATCTTTAAGTCAAACTAAGAATAACCAGATTAGAGGGACTGGCATGAGACCTCCATGTGGAGATGATAAGAGTCCACGAGAAATAAAAAGAAACAATGCTGAATGCACACACACGCACGTACTCACACATGCACATACATGAATGCATACATGCGTGTGTCGTGTACACGCTACTCCCAGATATGGGCACTGAAACACTGATTTTGAGTTTAAAAATCTGCACCAACCCATTCTGCTGGGTATAAGGACAAGTTCTTTCCCCACACCAGACATGGCATCTGGGAGCTGATAACACCCTGTGAGAAAATAAGATGGGAGGGAAGAGACCAGGGTCCTTAGGACGACAGGCTTTAGAGCTCAAATTCCAGCTCTGCCACTTGCTGGCTGTGCCCTTGGGCAAGTTTACTCAGAAGCTCAGTTTCCCCCTCCATAAGATGGGGTGTTACTGGTTTCCTCACAGGGCAGTTTTGAGATTTAACTGAGATCCTGGATGTTAAGCCCTTCACAGTGCTTGGCAGAGAACAGGCCCACAAGTAAAGGTAGCTGCCATCGTTGCGGGAAGACAACAGCACGGTGAGCTTGGGAGAACTGACCTCTGCTTGTAGGTCATGGCCAGATCTTTCCAATAGATAGCTTCTTCCTCCTCAGAGCCGAAGGACTTCCCCAAGTCCTCCATTGTGCAAACGGGGTGGGGGGAGATCACTGTCCTCGTGGCATGGCGTCTAGGAGAGAAGGGTTGAAAATTACTACCCACATCTGGTTAAATACTTCATCTTTAATGGGGGAAAAAAATTCCTGAACTTTATGTCCGATTAAATGACAAAATATTGCCCCAAAACTAAAACTAAACCTAGACAAAATACAGCCCACTTGCATGTGACATTCCACGGACAGACACAACTACCAGGATTTGCTGATTTATGACCCTTGCCGGGTAGGGCGGGGAAGGACAAAAGAAGGCGACGACATCTCCTGGGGTTCTGGCTTAGGCAACTGGGGGCGGCCACCATCCCCATCACCAGAGATGAAGGCTGTGAGAAGGAACGCCTTGGGGGCACGGGGATAAGGAGCCCAGTTCAGGACGTTTTAATGTGACATGCCTATGACACATCCAGATGTAACACTAGATCTGAAACTCAGGGGGGAAATCTGGGCTGATGATACAAATGTAAGAGTCAGGGGTTTGTAGCTGGTTCTTTCCTTTTTCTTGGGACAGAACCACTGGAGAATTGAATGAGGGCTATTTCTGGAACTGTGAGGAATGCCTGTGTTTGAAAGGTGGGCAAAGAAAGAAACAGTCATTGAAGGAGACGGAGAGGAGAACGAGGAGGAGTGAGCTGTCCCGGGGATGGATGGTCTCAAGGGGAAAGAGAACGTTCCACAGTCTCCACGCTGCAACAGAGAAGCTGGTGAGATCAAGACTGGAAAATATCCACGAGGCTTGGCGAGATGTCAGTCACTGGGGATGTGAGCAAGAGTTTCAACACCGTGGAGGAGGGAGGAGGAAGACACTGGGTGAAGGAGTAACTGGGAGGCGAGGAAAAGGAAGTGGACGCAATTTTGGAGAACTGGGTGTGAGAAGCAGAGACAGTCACTAGAAGGGAGAGAGTGACAAGGGCGTCGATTCTGAGGACTCGGAGACATCCAGAGCAGAGGCTCGGCAACAAGTTTCTATTAACAGGTGTCAGTTGACAGACTCCCTACTGAGAGAGCCTCTTGATGTAACAGCTTATTTTCTGCATTTATTTAAGGCTCGAGCTTGTCAAAAGGCCATTAGGAATCCAAATGAGCTGTTTCCAAGGTCCCCTCCCTTCTCTCAAGGGAGCTCACAGTCTGGTGTGTGCCCTTGGGGACAAAAGAATGAATCCAACCCCTCACTTTGCCCCTCACAACCAACGTGCCGTATTTTTAGCTAAAAACACAAATCATTCAGCTAAATACGTTAGTGTTGACACGGACACGATCACCAACTTCTGGACCCCCTGGGAGAAATTGAACAATTATACCTATATTCGAGCATCGCACTTACTGACAATTCTACATTTGTCAGTACCTGTATTCACATCTTCTCCTCCTCCTAATTTCTCTCCCTTCCCTAATTCAGAGAAAACAGGCCACGTCCCCATCTACCCACCCCTTTCTGGAGAACGGCGTTTCTCTGAAAGTTCGATCAAAGCAGAGAAGCTAGAGGGAGTAGAAAGCTGCTGGGGTTTTTTTTCCAGTTCAGCGTTCCTTCCTCCATCTTTCTGCATCAGCACCTCAATACTCCCTTGGGAGAACTTATCCTACACTCATTCCACGTGATTCAGACGGACTTGATGTCATCTTCCATGCCTGGGAAAAGGCACGTGACTACTCATGCCTCCAGTATCAGTAACAGGCTCAAGGGTGGGCCTAACACAACTGAGCCAATGACAAGGGATCAGCCTAACCCAACTGAGCCAATGACTGGTTCAGGGGCCAACCTAACCCAACTGAGCCAATGACAGGGGTGGGCCTAACCCAAGCTGAGCCACTGAGTGTCCAGGCCCAGGTCTCTTGCAGAGCTATCAAGACAGAAACTCTCTGGAAGTGTTAACTAACTTTAATGTGGAAATCATTTTGCAACACATACATGTATCAAACCATCATGTGGTACACCTAAAACTTACACAATGGCCTATGTCAATTACATCTGTATAAAGCTGGTAAACAAAGGGAACTCTTTCCACCAGCGTTCTCAGGGTGGTGGAGGTAAGCCTGGAGCTGCCAGGGGTCATCTTGCCATCACAAGGGAGGAGCCCGCCTGAGAAAGAAACCACAACAGAGGAGAGCAGGGCCAAGAGGTGGAGAGACCGGGTCCTGACGCTATCGTTTCAACAGCTGGATCCAGTTGTACCTGATTTAAGGTTACGAGAGAGAATCAACTCCCTTTTTCGGTTGTACCAGTTAGGGCTGGATTTCTGCCATAAGAGAGTCCTAATTAATGTAGGGAGTGAAAACTCTTGTTTGCTGAAAGTAAAAAGGACAGAGTACTTAGAGTGTAAATAACAGTAATTAACACGGCGATGGGTATGGGTGAACCCAGGTCTGGTATGTCCTGCTCAAGCTGTGAGCTCTAAGGAGCCCAGATCTCATCTAATACGTAGTCACCAAACCAGTATCTACAGCGTCCAGAACCCAGAGCCCGTGCAACTCGCTTATGCTGCAGCCACGCTGCCTTCTTTCTGTTCCTTGAATACACTAAGCTTGCTCCCACTTCAGGGCCTTTGCACTTGCTGTTCACTCTGCCTGGAATGCTTGTACCTTAGATCTCTGCCTGGCAGGTTTCCTTCTTGCCATTCAGATCTCAGCTGAGATGTCTTCCCCAGAGAGACTTTATCCAAATATCTCACCAAATACCCTCTCCAGCCCTTCACTATCATAACAACTAACTCTGCTGTTTTATTTTATCACTTCATGAGTTTTGTTTTTATCTTCCCCCACTGGATTGTCAGTTGTTGAGCACTGGGACCCTCTCTGTCTTGCTTTTTTATCCCCAATGCCCAGAACAGTGCCTGGAACATAACAGGCACTCAACAAACGCTTGTGGAATGAACAAACCTGGGGAAGACAGAGATTGACCACTAGCTGGAGGGGATGTGAGGTTCAGGAAAGGCAGGAAGCAAGAGACCCTCTGAAGGCTAGTTTACGTCTGTAAATCCCTAGGATGCTTCTCAGGATGGGGAAAACCTCTCTCTCCCTCAGGACCTGAGCGGCATGTCATTAACGGGAAGTGGTTGGAGGAGAGGATACCCTGTTGGCATCTGCCCCCTCCCCGGGTTTACAGGATAAAGAGCATTTGATGACTTATTGGGGTTTCATAGCTCTCATCCTGCACACCTGACAGATGGGTTTTAGAAAAGGGCTTTTTCTTTTTTTTGAGGAAGATTAGCCCTGAGCTAACTGCTGCCAATCCTTTTTCTTTTTTAACTGAGGAAGACTGGCCCTGAGCTAACATCCGTCCCCATCTTCCTCTACTTTATATGTGGGACGCCTACCACAGCATGGCGTGCCAAGCGGTGCCATGTCCGCACCTGGGATCCGAACTGGCGAACCCCGGGCCGCCGAAGTGGAACGTGCGAACTTAACCACTGTGCCACTGGGCGGTCCCCAGAAAAGGACTTCTTAAAACACTGTGATCCTAGCCAGTGAGGCTTAAAATTTCATCCTCAGGAAAGAAATGAATCTGAGAAGTTTTAGAGGCACTGCCCTTTTGGGAGGGGATCTACTTACAGTCACACTGATGAGAAGGATCTGGTTTGGGACCTGACGGACTGGGGAGAAAGCATGCAGAGCCCTGAGCTCATGTCACAGCCTGCACAATCTTTGACTTGCAACTAAAGGACAAAAAACCACGGGCTTGGCATTTCGATCCCAAACCTGTAAAGAATCCTTAGGGAAGAGAATGTACTAGAGGCTAAGGGGGAAGAAGTGACAGCTGAACTTTGCTTTGTTATGAAGCAGCGATCTTAAAAACAGAAGATTTTTCCTTTGCCATTTGAAAACGTCTCAAAGTTCTAATGTGAATTATTCTCTGCCACAGAGAGCAGGTAAGATGGCTTGCAGAGGTTCCCTCTTCCAGGCTTATTGACTGAATTTTGTCATCGCCTTCTATTTGCTGTGTGCCGGGCATTTAATAAGTTATTTTTGAACAACTTTATCTTCCTGAAGCTACTCGACTACAAGAGTAAGTAGGGCCAGCCGAGTGGTGTAGTGGTTAAGTTGGTGCGCTCTGCTTTGGTGGCCTGGGGTTCCCAGGTTTGGATCCCGGGCGTGAACCTACACACTGCTTGTTAAGCCAGGCTGTGGCGGTGTCCCATATATAGGGTAGAGGAATATTGGCACAGATGTTAGCTCAAGGCCAATCTTCCTCACCAAAAAAAAAAAAAAAAAAAAAAACCCACTTAAAGGAAAAAATGTTTTAAAAAAGAGTAAGCAAGGCAATCACTTGGCTTCTTAGAAAAAGAAGCTGGAGCAGAAAAACTGTATGCCTTGGCCATCCCCATAGGTACAAGTGAGTGGCAGGGGCAAAGCAGACCAAAGTGCAAGAGGAGTCTTTGAATTCAAGTTCAAGGTCTCCCTGGGATTGCAAACAGACTGACTGGAGGGCAGATTCACTCCTTTCATTGGCCTACACTGTCTTTTAAAAGGCACTGTGACAGGCAGGTGTTCATGCTTGGTCATGGTGTACACAACTTTGCATCTGCTATCTTAAAAGTGAATATTGCATGCATTTATTTCATGAGCGCTACAGGCGGTAGGCCTCCTAACTTGTGTTCTCACTATGCCATTGTGCCCAAGCCGCTGTGCGGACAAATCTAATGGGCACCTCAAATGGATCTGCTACAGCGTGCAAGGAAGAACAAGCTGGAATCAAGTGGTTTGAAAAGTATCCATTTTCTATTTTGCATAACTTAGATCTCCCACTGCTACAAAAATGGGTTTCAGCAAGCCTTTTTTTTTTGCATGTCTTCTATGATTAAACTTAACAGGAAGGCCTGAAAACACACTTGAGACACACACCTTTGATTTCAAAACTCGAAAAAACAAAGCAAGCTTTCTTGGCTCTCCTCTGAGTGAGGAAAGCCAGCACAGCTGGTCAGGAGCAATACACAAGTATAAACTCTTAGGAATCAACTCATAGCCCTTCTCTACTCCAACCCCAGTCCTTCCCAAGCAAAACACAAGGAAGAGCTGAGGGGAAAGGGAGGGACAGAAACAAACTTACCAAATGTCGGCATGTGCTCCAACAGCTTCTATGTTATGACACACACACTTTGCATTTTGCAGAAGTGACATCATGGGGGCAAAATCAGTCAAGAGTCAGCAAGTCTGGCTGCTGTCTTTGTGCTTTCAAAGTCTGTAATGATCTACCTATGAAAGTCCTTAGATAGGCATGCAAGGACCTATGTTCAAGGGTGTACACCATCATTCACGGATGTGGAAAATGAGAGAAACTTCGTTGTCAACAGAGGAAGGATCAGAAAACTACGCAGTTGTTAAGAAGACTTGTAGGTACTAATATGGAAGAAAATTCATGATATGTTAAGAAAGGATGCCATTTTGTTTACAAAGCCATCTTCCCTTTCTCTATTTGTGCATACACAAATAGAAGAGTCTAGAAGGATGTACCAGAATGGGGACAAAGCAGGCACTGAGTTGAGAACTTGTACCTGACACGTACCTGACACACCGCTACTATCCACACTGACTTTTACAGTGAGCATATGTTGCTTCTGAAATTTTAAGAAGACAAACTTGGACAAAAAAAAGAGAACAGGGGCCAGCCTGGTGGCACAGCAGTTAAGTTCACGTGTTCCACTTCGGCAGCCTGAGGTTCGTCAGTTCAGATCCTGGGTGCAGACCTACATACTGCTTGTCAAGCCATGCTGTGCCAGGCGTCCCACATAAAACAGAGGCAGATGGGCACGGATGTTTGCTCAGGGCCAGTCTTCCTCAGCAAAAAAGCAGGAGGATTGGCGGCAGATGTGAGCTCAGGGCTAATCTTCCTCAAAAAAAAAAAAAAAAAGAATAGCTATTGTTCCAATATAATATTATTCTCCTGAACCAAAATGCCAGGGAAAGAATTTTTCCTGCTGTGGTGTCTGTCCCCCTTGTCCATCCCTTTTCAAACATTTCTGAACACCTACTAAGTGTTAGGCCCTGCTGGGAGAGGCGACACAAAGCACCTACATCGCACCAGGTGCAGACACAGTACGAGCTGCTGACACCAACTTTCTGTATGAAGGCGAGCTCAGGGTAGGAAATTATCTTGTAAGGAAAGGGAGTGTAATCTTTCTGGGCTCACACGTTCTAAGGCAAAAGAACACACTTTGGAAACAAAAATAACATCCTAACAGAATAAGCCAAGTTAAGAAACTATTATCCAAAATGGGATAAAATATAGCAATGAGAGGCCCCTGAGACTTCAAGGGCAGAGATCATCTGGATGGAATCCTACACAAAAGATACGCTAAGAGGAAAGATTTAAGTTTCAATACCACTGCGGCAGTGGGAGGTGGGGGAGTGGTCGGATAACAGGTGCCTCTCGGGAGTCGCTGGGATTCAATTACTCTTCAAAGCACCCTACCTATATCCTAAAATGCCATGCTATCCTAGAATACACAAACAAAACTAGCACAGAAAATGACAAATCTCGGCCCAGCGCGCGCTACAAAGGCCATTCCTTTAGAAAGGAACTTAAAAGGGGCCTCGGGCTAAAAGTAGAAAGGGGGCACAACCTGCTACAAACCCTGGACAAAGAAATCAGGCAGGCTCAGACCCTCAGGAGGCAGAGAACCTGAGATGACCGGAGAAGATAATACAGCTTCCCAAAAGAGGTGTCAAGGTGATGGCGGGGTTTCCCATGACCTCAGAGAGGCAGGTAAGCCCGGCCGCTGCATTCAAGCGAGAGAATAAGCGTTTTCATCCTTTATCCAAGCCTTGCCCAAAGCGCTGGCAGGGGAAATCTGAAACGTCCTGTAGCAGAGATCTGAGAAAAGCGGAGGGAAGGAGACTGTTCCAAACACGTTCCCGAAGGGAGAGAGGTGCCAAGGAGGGGGGAGGCCTGCGCTGAGGGTGGGGGGCAGGGTGGGGAAGCGGGCGAGAGGGGGGCTGCGAGGAATGGGGCGGGTGGGGGGAGGAGATGGGGGCAGCAGGAGGAAAGGGGTGGCAGGGATTGAGGAGGGGCAGAAAACAGAGCGAGAAGAGAGACTAGGGGAGTCAAGGAGAGGAGTCTGGGGTGGGAGGGCAGAGGACCGAGGAAGTCAAGCAGGGAGGGGAGGGCAGCAGGTCGGAGAGAGATCAGCGCGGAAAGAGAAACAAAGTTGGCAAGGGCGAGCAGCCGGGCGCGAGGACACAAGGCTGGGAAGGCACAAAGTTAGGAAAGGAGGCTCCAGGGCAGCGCGATTTTCCAGCCCAGCGCCCGGGACCGGCGGAGTCGGGGCGGCCGGGGAGCGATGCGCAGTGAGGGGCGCGCTGGGGTCCCCGCAAGGCGGCGGCCAGGGTTTCCCGAGAGCGCGGCGGGCGCCGGGGAGGGACGGGGGAGTCCCCCCGGCGGCGGTGGCGGACCCCGGGCAGCTCCCACCCGCACCGGGTGCAGCCCCGCACTTACCGGGCTCGGGCGCCGAGGACGGGAGGCGGCGGCGGCGGCGGCGGCGGGGAGCGGCCCGGGCCTGCGGACCCCGCCCCCGCCCCCGCGCCCGGCGCCGCCCATTGGCTGCCGCGCCACGGGACCGCGTCCGCCTCGGCCAATCAGCGCCGAGCAGCGCGGTTTGGAAACTTTTTTCCCAGGGCCCGGGCGCGGCCCGGCCACGCGGCGGTCCTGGGCGGGAGGGGGCCCCCGGAGGCTCTGGCTGGCAGGGGCTGCTCCCCGGGCACTCGGGGACGGGCTTGGGCTTGTGGGCCACGCACTTCAAGAAAATACGCCTCCCTCCCCTTGTCACCGGTTGCATTTTCCCATTCTTGCACTTTCCTCAAATCAGACGGACGGACAAAGATCCAGGTCCGCTTAGCCTAAGGAATGCCCATGTCCTTCCTAGTCCTTTAAGCCCAAAATAAAATCTGCAACACCATTATCTTCTTCAAAGCCAGAAAAACTTACTGTGCGAAACCTTGATCTCGAGGGTGGCTTTGAAATTCTCGCTCTGCCTCTTACTAGCTGTGTGATCTTGGGGAAGTAACTTAAGACTCTCTGTGACTTAGTTTCCTCATCTATGAAACGGAATTCACGTGAGATTCTACCTCATAGGGTTATGCAGAGGCCAAAGTATTTGAAAAACATTTAGGACAGTGACTAGCACATAGTTAAGTACTATCCATTTGTTAAATGATCATGAATTTTTTTTTAAAGATTTTATTTTTCCTTTTTCTCCCCAAAGCCCCTCCAGGTACATAGTTGCATATTTTTAGTTGTGGGTCCTTCTAGTTGTGGCATGTGGGACACCGCCCCAGCATGGCTTGATGAGTGGTGCCATGTCCAGGCCCAGGATTCCAACCAGTGAAACCCCTGGCCACCACAGCGGAGCTCGTGAACTCAACCACTCGGCCACAGGGCCGGCCCCTCCTTTTTTTTTTCTAAAGATTTTATTTTTTTACAGATTTTAATCATGAACTTTTAATTGGTGATGCACGTCAGGTGCAATGCTAACTTCTTGACATGGGTATTTTCATTTCTCACAGCAACTCCGATTGTTCACCAACAAATGTTTCTTGCACACTCATGCTTATGGCACAATAAATGGCAGACAAGATGCCTGTCCTCAAAGAGCTAATACTGTTAAGAAGGAAAGATGAGACCAGCAAACAGAAGAAGTGAAATAATTTCAGACGGTAATAAGAGCGATGAGTAGAGCAAGGTCATTTGATAGGAAGGGGCTGGAAAGGGGTCACTTCAGAGGGTCAGGGAAGGCTGCTCTATGGAGGTGACCATGGAGCTGAGACCCAGAAGATGAGCACCCCAGAAAAGCACTTTTATCTCCTTTATTTTAAAGATGAGAAAACAAAGGCGCAGGACGTTAAACGCTGTCGACGAAAATAATCCATAACCAATCTATAAATGAAAATTTGGGTGAGTTTATTCTGAGCTGTAATCTGAGGACCATGGCCCGGGGCCTTTCTTCCCAAAGGAAGAAAGAGCACCAAAGAAGTGAGGTATACAGAGTGGTTATATACCCCCATACAGGACGTTTCACATATGATTGAAATGTCCCTCCCACAATAGTCACAAGATTGCCCTGTCGACACAGCGCTTGCTTGATGGACACAGCAGGTAGTGGGTCTGCTATCTCAGAGGGCATAGCAGGAGACAAGCCTATTGTCTGGAGCTGGGTGGTCACAGGTGAGCGCAGCAATCAGTTCCTAGCCTAAGGAAAGATGCTTAATCCTTAAGGGAATGCCAACGTTGGGAGGGGGAGGGAAGTTGCACCTTTATCTCAAGGGCCTTTGTTCTTGCCATAGAGAATCTCTAAAGCAGATATACAATGCATGCTCAACAGCCACGGTCAAGCCCTTTTGGAAAGACACGGTCAGGCCGAATTAGGTTTACACTAAATGGCTTCCTCATATTCTCCAATATATGCTATTGCTTGCCATTTTTGTCAACGCATTGCCTGAGGTCTCACAAATGGTAAGAAATCAGGCTTTAAAACTGGGTCTGTTTGACTCCTACACCCCTGTTCTTCAGCGCTATGCTAGAGGGAAAGAGAACTCAGCTACTTTGAGGCCTCTGACCACACTCTTAGAAGCCCTCCTACCTCCTTGCCGTGGTTAAGAATGACCTTTCTGGAATTCAACTTTGTTTCGAGCCCTTGCTAGTTCCTGAAAAAGCTCCGAGACACAAAAGTGAACGACCGCCTACTTTCAGCAGGGTTAAGGAAAGTACCAAAATGTCTTTCAGGAAACTTGCTCCTAGTCCCAAATGCTAGTAAATCATTTGCAGCTTCTTGACACGTTTGCTCTGATATTATCTTTCACTCCAGAATTTATTTGACCCTTACCATTCTGGGAGATTTCTGGGCAGGGCGGCATCACCCGAGTTCACAGCTAAACTGAAGCACAAATTGATGAGGTATGAGTCCTGACTAAACGGCATTGACCAAGTCATTTGGACTAGTTGGTTTTCGGTTTCCTTCACCTTCCGCTAAAAAAAAGGGAGAAGACATTGAAATGATTATCATTAAAGTCCTCTTCAGGAAACAGGAGTTTAGGTAGATGGGTTTGTCATTAGGCCCAGGCTTTCACTGGTTCGAATCCTGGGCTTGGACATGGCACCAAATATCAGGTCATCTTGAGGCGACATCCCACGTACCACAACTAGAAGGACCCACAACTAAAATATATACAACTGTGTACTGCGGGGCTTTGGGGAGAAAAAGGAAAAATAAAATCTTAAAAAAAAAAGAATTTTTTTTTTTCCTGAGGAAGATTGGCCCTGAGCTAACATCAGTTGCTAATCTCCCTCTTTTTTTTCTCCCCAAAGCCCCAGTACATAGTTATATATCCTAGATGTAGGTCATTCTAGCTCTTCTATGTGGGATGTCACCACAGCATGGCTTGATGAGTGACGTGTAGGTCTGTGCCCAGGATCCAAAACCTGGGCCACTGATGTGGAGCACGCAAACTTAACCACTTTGCCACTGGACTGGCCCCCAATTTGTTTTCCTTGTAGCTTTCAGATATGAATGAGCAGAGAGCTCCGTTTGTCTACTTTAAGTACTTCCATTTGAATTTATGAATTCAAAACACTAAACCTAACATAGGCAGAAGAGGAGTTGCTGGGGATTAACTCCTTTAGTGGCAACTAGGCCACTTAAATAACACAAAAAATCCTCATCCTGGTTTCATGAATGTGCAGACCCTAATTTGGGCAAGGAAAAAAACTGAAAGTTACTCTCTGATAAAAAAAACTTGCCCAGCAAGGAAACAGGAATAAGATTAACAGAGGTTATACTTAAGAAACTGTATTTCAAGAAAAACGTTAAAGCACTCTTTCACAAACATCAAATTGTATTTTGATTCATAATACAATTTGGTCTGCTTCCAAGGGCTCGTGTACTCTGCTTCGGCTAGTTTTCTACAGAAAACAACAAAATTGCATTTCTTTAAAAATTATTTGTAATTCAGACTTGTCATTAGCTTTCCATTTAGTATGACTGATTCTTTTTTATTACTGTATTTAACCTGTGCAGACCAAGCGCAGCTCTGGACTTGAAAGAATGCCAAGTGAAGTCAAATAAAATGTGTCTGCTCTTTATTATGTTTTGTGGCTAAAAACATTTTTTAAAAAGTAATAAAGTCCACAATTACTTTGTTTCCTTTTTTATATTTTTAGCTAATAAGATCTTTGTTCAGAGATACTCAACAAGAACAAAAAGGAGAAAGAAAAACACCTCTAAAGAGAAGTATATTTGTTTGGTACCTTGAAAAAAACCTAAAAGCTAGAAACAGGGTTGTTTTTCATCTGTTCTAATTCCCACTTGGAAAATTCTACCCACACAGAGACGCAGTGAAGATTTACTCACCAGTAATAAATACCTAAGCAGGCAGATGATGTGTATACTTGTCATCGGCCTTCTGGAAAATGAAATACAAGCACAAAGCATTCTTCAGCTTCGTGTTGGATCTTGCCTTCCACAATACGTGTCTTTAAGGATGTCTACAGCGATGTATTAGCTTCTGCTGAAATTTCCCCCACTTAACGCGAAATGCCTACTGAAATTGTCTAACGTTACAGACTTCAGGGGAAAAAAAAATTCTCTTCTGGCAATTTCTACTCACTGATTCTTCTGCAAAGTTAATCTATTTCTTGGCCAACCTCAGAAATAAACTTTCACGTAGTAGTCAGCCAGCGCATCCTAAACGAGGTCTCAATTGAGCTATGTGCTTTGTTTTTCCCCTTAATTTGCAACAGGAAATAGTGAGCAGCTGGCCGTTTCAGAAACGACCCTCGTGATTACTGAGTTTGTTTTTTTAAAAATTTATTTCCAGTAAAAGTAAAGATTGTGAGGCGCAAAAAACAAACAAACAAAAAAACCCCCAAACGTGGCATATCTATCCACGTAAAACACAAGCTGTTGTTGGCCTCACAAGGCTTTTGCAACTCCCAAGTTCTCCTTTTTGCTTGCCCGGCCTGTCACTGGCAAAGTTGCATGCATTTATAACGAGCTCTGGACCAGGGCTTTTAAAAAGGACGCTTTCCTACTACAGTCACGAGGACCTCTTAATGGTTGGTGACAATCGCCAGCCCAGTCTTGGCACACACTTTATTTTTGCCAGCCGGGTGGCAACTTTGCAAGGAGTCCTGCGGCCCGCAAGGACCTCGTGGGAAGCCCCGTCGGCTATCCTTCTCTCCACTGGCCACTAGGCTGCACTAGGTGAAGGATGCTGCGGAACACATGCGTCATTTCATATTTTTTAAGAAATAAAGTAGAATCATCACGTGACAAGAAAGCACGAGAGAGGGAGGACAAAAGCCAAAACGATCGGGTTTTTTATCGAAATCCCGTTTAAATCGCCTTCCTTCAAAAGCCCGAAAGGGCTGAATTGTATCAAATCCCGGTTGGCGGGTTTTTTCCCCCCGGTTCCACCTCCCAAGCTCCCTAATTCTCCGCTTTCAGGTTCCTTTCCACGCCACCACGAGACGCCAGGGGGAAGGCCCCCCTTAAACTGGGGGTTTGCGCCCCAAAAGCCGGGGTCGCGCCCCGGGAAGGTCCCTATTTAGGGGTTTATCGGGAGGGGACTGAGCCTGACGAGGCTGCAGGGCCGCGAGGCCCCGCCCCCCCCCGGGGTTCCCAGCAAGCCCCGCGCGGGGAGGACGCGGCGGCGGGGGAGGGGCGGAGGAAGGGGCGGAGCGACGGGGAGAGAAGGGCGGCGGTTTTGCGACAGGGGCGGTGCGGTGCGGAAGCGGAAGTGGAGGGTGCGCTTGGCGGCGGCGGCGGGAGCTGCGGAGTCGGGAATCAAAACAAAGGGCCTAGGGGGGCGGGGGGAAGGCGGCGGGGCCGGAATGTGAGCGGCGGAGGAGCTGGCGGTAGAGGTGAGTTTGCTGGCGGCCCTGGGGGCTAGTCCCCGACGGCCCCAGTGCTGTGGGACCACCAGGCTGGAGGGGGGACAGTGTCCCCCCTTCCCCTGCCCATTGCTGGCGGGGGTGGGGAGGTTGGCTAGTCCCAGGGGAGGGATTGGGACCCCCCTCCCCAGTTAGGCCCCCACGCAAGATTCGGGTTGTCTCCCTTTTAGGTCCATTCAAGACTGTCATTGCTGTGCCGCCGCTGCTGCCCTTTGGGGGAATTTGGCTCCCCGCCCGCACCTGTCCTGCTTCCTATGTGGGGCCCTCCAGGTGTGACGAGCACCTTTCCAAAGGAGTATGCACAGTTGGAAGGTGGAGAGAGGAAGAAAGGGGCGAGTGTTTCTGCAACCCTCTGGAGCGTTTTGCATCCTCCTCTGTCTTTCAGCACTCTTTAGGGTGTAGCCCCTGGCTTGACAGATAGTGTTGAGTTGCCTAAGGGCTTGAGCCGCTCCCACTACTAATTGCACCGCGACAAGGTGATACACCTTTTAGAGTTTCCCCCAGCCCCTTTCTTATATTACACAGAGCTTTCTAGTTACATTTGTAGTGTCTTTTGGACTTCCTAACATCTGAGCGGTAAATACTCTGTTTTGCGTACAGGGAGGTTGAAACCTGAGTGATCTTCCTAGACATTACATTTATTGAGCTCCTCATTCGTTCAGCAATTATTGATATGTGCCAGGCCCTGTCCTAAGTGCAGGAGATAGAATATTGAATAAGAAAACATGATCCCTGCTGTCACGTGGGGGAGACAGATGATAAAAAAGCAAGCAAGTAAGATAATTTTAGGTAGAAGAGCTATGAAAAAAAAAAACAGTAGTGGGATGTGGTGGTGGTCGAGGGCTAGATTGGTTGTTAAGAGAAGACCACTGCTAAGTTTTCTGCTTTGTTGCCTTTAATCCAAACCACAGCCCTATGGGGGTGCTACTGTTATTATCAGGCCCATTTTATGGATGGGGTCTGGGGTTCAGAGAGGTTGTGAGTTGCCCAAAGCCGCACAGATAGAAAGCAGCAGAGTTGAGATTAATACGCAGACAGTCTGAGGTCAGAGTCTGTTCCCAACCACAATCTGAATTGCTCAAAGACTCTGAGAGATAATGGCAGAAGACTCCCACTCAAATGAAACAGAACTTTCTTTGGCTATCTAAGTTACTTAGTGGCATTCCAAGAAATACTGGGGAAATTTTCTGGGTGCAGGCTACTAACAAGCTAATGCTTTTTACTTTTTGTTGCTTGTGTTGAACAATACTGAAGGCACCTTGGTGTGGTGGACTAGCCTAGTTCTGCCTCGTTTCTAATTGTGTGATGTTGGGTGGGTTACAAAACTTCACTAAACTTCTGTCTCCTCCTCTGCAAAATGTGACTGTTTATCCCTTGTCTATCTCACAGATTTACTGTAGGGAAAAAAATTACATAAATGGATCTCATTGTCTGGTTGTTTTCATCATTGTATCCTTTGTGCCAAGCACAGGCCTGCTATATAGTAGATACTAAGTAAATATTTGCTGAATGAGGTGTAGGGGAGCAGAATTTACTATCTCTAAAGTGTCTCTTTGGCTTGATTATTTTTGAGAACAAAAGACTCAGGAAGAAACTTTGACCTTCCCCAACTGCCTGAAAGAATTTAAGGTAGAAGGCCTATTTCAGGAAGTAGCTATCAGCATAGAGAACTATAGTGTAAGATGAACTAGGTGTGGTAGACAGGGAGGAACCAAGCAAGGCCCACTTGATCAAAGTCCTCTCCATGTCTCATTGTCTCTGCAAGGCACAGCCAACTTTTATTTACCAAACATTGCTTTTCTGTCTCCATGTGAATTATCTTCCTCCCCTTTGAAGTCCCAAACCAGGAACCCCAACATTCTCCTTTGTCTTTAGCTGAAGGTGGTGTTTAAGGATGTAGCTTCAGCCATTTTGGTGAGTTACCCAGTTTTCCTGGGTTTCTTCCAGGTATACCTGTTATTAAACTTGTTTGATTTTCTCCTGCTACTCTGTCTCAGGTCAGTTTAATTCGTAGGCCAGGCAGAAGAACCTAGAGTAGAGGAATATTTCTTCCTCCCTTACAGAAGAAATAAATAATGTTAAAAAAGTGTTTTGTAAACTATATTATACTCTACATATGCTCACTTTTGGAATTGGCCTTGGAGAGATCTGAGCGAGCACGTTGAAGTTCGGTATAGTGTGGACATCACAGGTTCTTACGATCTAGAGAGGAGGTTGTTGGGGGATGTAAGACCTGTATTTAATAGGAAAAACAAGTATCATAATTTACTATCATTGTGGCAGTTAACTCCAGCTCTGTCTCCACATTAACTCCTGACTCTGTATAGTAGATAAACAGCTGCTTGGTTCATTCCCTCATTCAGCAAATATTTACTTAGTATATACTATATAGCAGGCCCTGTGCTTGGCACAAGTGATACAATGGTGAAAAGAAACAGATGGTGGGAACCTTTATCTAATTTTTTTCCCCCTCAGTAATTCTGTGAGGTGGACAGGGTAGGAATTAGGCACACTTTACAGCGGAAGAAACCGAAACTTAATGAAGTCTTGTAGCTTTGATGGAAGGGCCAAGTAGTAAATATTTGGGGGCTTTGTGGGCCATACAGTCTCTTGAAAATACTCAGCTCTGCAGTTTTACTGCCAAGATAGCCATAGACAATACTTACATGTTTGAGTGTGGCTGTGTCTCAATAAAACTATTTCTAGACACTGAAATTTGAATAATTTTGTACACAAAATATTCTTCTTTTGATTTTTTCCCAAGAATTTAAAAACGTAGAATACATTCGTAGTTGAAGGCCATTTAAACACAAGCAGTGGGCTGGTTTTGGCTGGTAGGCATGGTTCGTCTGTCTGTGCTGTATGTGATCAGTTCTCCAGGACCTGAGATAGAGTGCTTGTATAGGTCTCTCTCCCCTCACCCTAATATGTGGATGTTAAAATCCCTTGAAAAGAGCGTCTTACAAGAGACATAGCTAAAAGAAATTCTTTTCTGCAAGATAAATTAATAACCTTAAAATGGCTCCTGTAGGTAATAGGTGGTTGTTGGGGGCTGATGGCGAGGACTGGAAATGAGGTTCAGTTGTCCTTCCCATTGGCAGTCTGCCTCCAGGCCAAATGGCTATTATTGATTTGATCTGCTTTTATTGTACCGTTTAAGACTTGTAAGAGTGTTGTAGCACTGGAGTAGACACAGCTCATCTGTGGCTTGAGATTTCTCTGAGATTTGTGGTGGGATATCAGATTGCCCTTGCGTAATAAGTAAACTAAGAAATTGGTTCAATTTGTTCTGCAGCAGAATCAAATTCAAAGTTCACAGAGGTTACTTAATTTGGGCCTTCCATACTCATATCAAAAACACAGTGGGATAGGTTGCTTTTAAATCAATTTCAAAATCTTACGTAATTCGCAATGAGGACGTGGTTGTTCTTTTACTAAAATGACATGCTCTCTTCTGTTAACTTTTTGACTCTCACAAGTACAGTCTTTAGAGAGAGAAGTTGAGCAGAATTAAGAAAAGCTATAGAAAACATCTACCCAGGGCCAGAGGAAGTTGGCTGCAGCCAAGTGAAGCAGACAGGTTCCGCTCAGGGATGCGCAGGTGTCCGGGGTCGGGCTCCTTCTCGCAAGCATGGCTGTTTATAGAAAAGAAATAGGGCTCAGCCAGAGTTCATTTGAAACCGAAGAGCTGTGGAACATGAGAGATGGAAGATTATAGATTTTTTCTAAAAAAAATCAGGTTGATACAGTTGGAGTTCAAGCGTAAACAGCCAACCAAGTTTATGAAGTTTTAGTGACCTGTAATATGCTTTGATAGCTGTTCTACTTTTGTTCCTTAAGATCTGACTTGTTGGGAGCCGTTGCACCATAAATAGAGTTGCAGTCTCACATTTTAATAAATTGTAAGATTTATATGTCCGCAAATAAATGACATTGACGTCTCCTTCTTAACAGGGTGGAAGAATGAAAGAAAAGAAAGATGAAAGAATGTTGAACCACTTTGTATGGCTGTATGATGGAAGGAACCGGAAGTGAGAACTCCTGCAGTAGAACTCTGGGATGGCTTCAGCGAGATAACGATGCTAAACCATGGCTTTGGAAATTCTCTAATTGCTTTTCTCGTCCTGAGCAGACGTTGCCACTTAGTCCCCAAACGGTAACTATGTGCAAGGCTAAGGACATAGCAAATTCCTTACGCAAATAGAGGAGAGGTCCGTTTGGCCTGGGCTGGGCTCTCTCTCTGGTGGCTGCGCTGGGTTCTCCGTTGTACCCTCCTTCTAGTACTGCTTGGAACACAGTATTATAATTCCTGACTCAATGAGAGCATAGTTTAACTTCTTTACATCCACTCTTAAGGAACAGTAGATGGTTGAAGAAATATTTAATGTTAACATTTTGGGAAGATTTGTTTCTCAATAAAGTCACATGTTCCAAAGATTAAATCCATCTTGTAGAATCGGAGGAGAGTACAAAACAGGTTTTATTTTACCGTGGCCTTCTGAGTTTTGAGTCTTACAATCAAGGAAAGATTGATAGGACCTTATTGACAGTCTTTTCCTGTTCAAGATTTCTCTTGAGTATTTAAATATGCCTGTAACGTCTTCCTTTTTCTTTTCATAGTGATCTTAACTACTTCTGATTTCATTTCATGCATCGTTACCACTTGTCTATTTCAATTTTTTTTTTTTTTTTTTTACTATTGCACTTAGGATTTAAATGAGACTTTACTGTGAATTTCTATAAGGGTATTAATAATAACTTAAAAAAGAAATCAAATTCCCCATCTTCTCCTGGTTTCCATTATGTAGTTATCTTTGTTGCGTGGCATCAGTAATTGGGGTCGTTCCAGAAGTGTTTGACTTTAGGGACAGTTGACAGCAGGGTTGGCCGCTCAAGCAGGGCTTCCTGGGATGGCAGGTCAGGCCCTCGTGGAGTCACACGGTACAGAATCGCACTCTCAACTTTACAGATCCAGAAACACGATTTTGTCAGTGGCACCCAGAATCGAGTACATTCAGGGGGACCAAGTTATAGTCCCCCTGCCCATAAGAGCCAGATCTAGATAAATCAGAATGCCAGTGAATTAATTTCCAGCCTGAACTCTAATTACCAAGAGGGCAGAACACACTGCTTGTCGGCTCATCAGTCCATTGCCGTTACCTCCTTTTTAGGAAAAGTCTAACTGCAAACCCAGATTTCTCCCAAATGAGCGTACCCTCCCACCTGAGTGTAGAATCATGGCAAAAGGAGTACAATCCCAGCAGTCAGACGGCCCCTCCTGTGCTCTGAGGGGTGAGCGTGTGGCGGTCACTGTATCAGGGCATCCTCTTCAGCCTCAGTTTCTGCAGTCAGCCAAGAAAGGCTGTTGATGAGTTGACCCCTCTCAGTGGCCAGGCACGCTGCTGAGTCCTTTATGTGCAGTATCCCACTTTGTCCTTCTGACAGCTATCAGAGCACATTCTGTTCTTTCCAACTGAAGGATGAGGAAACTGAAGCCCACGGAGGTTAATCACTTACTCAGGGTCGTAAGACTATTGAGTATCACATTCAAACGCAGGTCTCTGACACCAGTGCCATACCATAAGCCTTAGAAAGGTACTAGCCTCATGTGTCTGTGTTGGAGGCATATGACAAACCATTTCTCTTGTGTCTTTTTAGATAGTTATCTTATTACTCTAGTTCTTTTCACTGGCTGCAAAATAATTGTTGGCATTATGGCTTTAGGACATGATATCCTAGGGTTTGCTAAATGTCATCAGGAACATGTTTTAAGACCTTTCCACAGACAGGCCACTTGGGCGCGTGGCTCATCTCATCCTTAGGGTTTGGCATCTTCTTCTCTGGAGGACTTTCCTAAAACCCCTTTATGGTCTGACTGCAAGAACTATTAAATATTTTCCTCACAGCACTTCGCCTGTAAGCCCTCTTTATGGAATGCTGTTTGTGACTCTGTTGTTTCCGTGCCATCTGTTTTGTCTTCAGAAGACCCCGTGAGGCAAGGGGAAGTTAGAAAGGGAGATCACTGAGACGTGGCTGGGTAACCGGCTCACTGAAGATGTAAACAAACCTCCCCCCCCCCCAGTCTCTTAAGACTCAGGAAGGACACAGTCTTAGTTTCAGCGGTCTGTTCGATGTTCATCTCCTGCAGGCCTCTCTGAAGAGAGCCCCTCGTTTTAGCTGCCGTTCCGTTTGTTGGGTTAAGATTGAGCGATGTAGGCAAGATTGAACACCATTTATTTCCATTTCTGCATGCAGTAGGATGTACGTAACCCAAAGTCGCTGGCCTCATACAATTACCTTGTGTTGTGATTTTCTCCCTCAGAAAGATTACATGGAGAACAAGAAAGTCGCTGTGGAATTAAAGGATGCACCATCTCCCCTTCATGCTGGCTCTAAGCTTTTCCCAGCAGTCCCTCTTCCAGATATTCATTCTCTTCAGCAACCTAAAATACAGCTTTCAGCCGTCCCCAAAGTAAGCTGCTGTGCTCATTGCTCTAGTGAGCCCTCCACTTCGCCGATGCGTTTTGGTGGTGGCGGTGGCGGCGGTAGCGGAGGTGCTGGTAGCTTGATTCACACGGGCGCACTGTTAGACTCGCAGAGCAGCAGGACCATCACGTGTCAGGTAGGGTCCGGGCTTGCTTTCCAGTCTGCATCTTCACTCCAGAATGCCTCAGCTAGGAATAACTTGGCCGGCATTGCCAGTGACTTTCCCAGCATGCGTCTAGAAGGTAACCTCTCCTCCTGCAAACACCTGCCCTGTTGTGGAAAGCTCCATTTCCAGTCCTGTCACGGTAACGTGCACCAGCTGCATCAGCTCCCGGCTCTGCAGGGCTGCCCCTCCGCTGGCTATTTCCCCTGTTCTGATTTCACAAGTGGGGCTCCCGGGCATTTGGAAGAGCACATTTCACAGTCGGAGCTAACGCCTCACCTGTGCACCAACTCTTTGCACCTAAATGTGGTACCTCCGGTTTGTTTAAAGGGCTCACTTTACTGCGAAGACTGCCTAAACAAGGTTCGTATCTTTTTCTTTGTTATGTTGGGTGCAGCTGAGGTTTGAGGAATGACTTTTTTAAAGCGGATCTATCTTGGAAAAGCTTTGTTGTGCTTGGGGTTGGAGATTCTTCCGTGATGTAGCTTTCTCCCCATCACCATAACTCCTGTTGGTCCTGAAAGAAGCGATGGGAGAGACCATTAAAAAAAAAGTACAGAGTAATTATTGATGTAGTTGATGCCCTTAGAGTCACCTGTCGTCATAAATCTATTTCCTGCATGTGAACGTAGTTCAGCCAACCTTCGGGCTCTGTTTGGTCTTTAAAGGCTGGAGCACAGTTGTGATTTCTTACAGCTAACACCTTATACACGGACCCATTCATGTAATGTAGGCAACTGCATGTTGTCCTTTTGTGATAATTTGGGGAACTTGAAACTTGGCCTCAGTCACACCAGTGTTCTAGTAAAGACTAATTCCCTTCACGTAAAGTGTGTCTGCGGTCTCCGTTGCCCCAGAATGTAAAGGTCTGACCATGTGAATATCTTCCCTGGTCATTTCAAGTCACTTCTTGAAGTGCATTTATGAATTGATAGCTCATAGTTCTGGGAAGGATGATTTGAAAATACATTTTATCAGAGGTTAGCAGGTGGAAAGAAGAAACACTTAGAATGTGTTTTCAGTTGTTGTATATAGCTCTAGGTTCTGAAATGATGTATCTGAAACCTCCTCCTTTTTAAAAAAAATTTTAAAACAGCCGGCAAGAAATAGTATAATTGATGCTGCTAAAGTCTGGCCAAATATACCACCTCCAAATGCTCAGAGTGCACCTGTTACTATTCCTCTGTGTAATGGCTGCGGAACCAAAGGAACGGGCAAGGAGACCACGCTGTTATTGGCGACCAGTCTAGGCAAAGCTGCTTCGAAATTTGGTAAATGACACTATGGTATAAAATGTGCATATTTAGTTTTCAGTATCTAATACTAACACTGCATTTCGTTGCCTTTCAAAGACTCCTTGTGGTTCTAAAGCTACTGTGTATGTGAGTCTCCATTTCTCTCTTTTGGCAGAAATCTTTTTATTCTCATAGACCACGAAGTCATTTGCCCTTTATGTCGGGCTGAGGCTATTTGAGATCAGAAGCTGTGGTAGTAAAATGGGGAGTATATTAGGAGAAATAAGTGTTGGAGGGAACTTGGTGTCAACTCAGGTTCATAATCACACTTGGTGATTGTCTGCTCGCTGGAAGTTCCTAGTATTTAGAAAGATTTAGTAATGGCTGATGAAAAACTGTATATGAAAACCTAAGATCATTTCCCCAAAAGGTAGTTAACGTGATATTTTATCTTTCAACAACACTCTTTAAACTGTTAAATCCAATGTTAATGCAATGTTAAAAATCATTTAAAATCAAAGACAGTAACAACTTCACCCCTCGTCGCCTCTTCCCTGTTCTTCATTCTTGGTAGGTGGACAGATGTGGGCGGAGCATGAAAATCAGACCCCAGGGCTGCAGGGTCCATTCACCTCTGTGTAGTGTTCAGAGAGGCAGAGCTGGTCAGCACGAGAATGGCTCGTGCTTTGCCGTGGGTTTATTGTGGGCTTAAAGTAACCTGACCTTTAGATTTGTTCTCTCCTAAAAATAGGAATAATCGCTTAGAGATATTATGGCAACTTGGGTTGTTTGTCTTATTAGGTCAACCAATGAGGTTGGTGTCCTTAAACTTAACTTCAATCAATAATTTCGTCTTTCTACCACTAAGAACGATAGGTAGCTGCCTATTATTGTAATTTGCCGTTTCTCTTTCACTATGTGTAATTGAAAGTGTTCATATTTCTTAAGGGTCACCGGAAGTTGGACTAGCCGGACAGGTGCTAGAAAACTTACCCCCCATTGGGGTGTTTTGGGATATTGAAAACTGCTCAGTTCCCTCTGGCCGTTCAGCTACTGCTGTTGTACAGAGAATCCGTGAGAAGTTTTTTAAAGGCCACAGAGAAGCAGAATTCATCTGTGTGTGTGACATCAGTAAGGAAAACAAAGAAGTTATTCAAGAGCTGAATAATTGCCAGGTAAAAACAAAAAGAATTTTAATCTGTTATGTTAGAAGAATAAGCACATGTGATTTTTTTTTTAAAGAATTCCAATTCAAAATTGGTTTAATAATATGCATTTGTGTTAAGGTTGCAAATGAAGGATATTAGCAGATTATTTCCAAAGTTCCAGAAATCATTTAATCGTATCTGATCTTTCAGTAATGCTATTTCTACGTGGCTAGAGCTATACTAGTGTAACGGTTACATATGTATCGTTTCCTTTGATTTGCATAATTGCTCTGTGAACAATGGTCACAGGATTTATTATTTGAAATTTACAAATGCAACTGAAGCCCCAAGAGATTAAGCAACTTTTTAAAGATCATATGGCCAGTAAGTGGATGAACTAGAATTTCAATCCAAATTGTCTGACCTCAAAGTCTGTTCTCTTAAGCTGGAATTCAAACCCAGTTCTTCTGACTTAGACAAGTAATTCCTTTGATATGCCATATTGTTGCCTAAAATTATGCTTATATTGCTTACAAAACTAGTAAATCCTATTGTGTATTGCAGGTAGTTGAGACATCTCTCAAAACAAACCTTTCCTCGCTTTGGAAACTGTTGCACGTGGGCCTGATCGTTATAACAGGAGTAAACACATCTTAGCTCCCTTAGGGACAGGGGTCTCTCCTCTCCTACTCCCTAACCCAGATCCTGACAGCCATAGACAATGTATAGCATAGACAAATGACATCAAATATAGCCCCAAATCTGACCGTAATCATCTGTCAAATCTCTACCAATCCAAAATCG
This sequence comes from Equus quagga, assembly GCF_021613505.1. Lineage (NCBI taxonomy): Eukaryota > Metazoa > Chordata > Mammalia > Perissodactyla > Equidae > Equus > Equus quagga. The sequence continues at coordinate 12,416,291 of NC_060273.1, read as the reverse complement.
TTGGCAAAAGCTATTAGTGAGAGCTAATATAATTTGAACTACTTCAAGTTTCACGTCCTTTCTTCTGCAAGGGGGATGGATGAGGTGCAAAAGCAGAAGGTTGGAGATGAGAGCAGGGGTGGTCACGGGGCCAGTTAATTTGTATCGAGAAGCAAATTTGAAATTACTGAGATCTGGTTGTAATTTTCTTCCATTCATAAGTGGCAATAATAACATTAAAAGAGTTCTTTCCAGGGCCGGCCTGGTGGCGCAGCAGTTAAGTTTGTACACTCCGCTTCGGCAGCCCAGGGTTCACCAGTTCGGATCCTGGGCACAGACCTGCACACTGCTTGCCAAGCCATGCTGTGGCAGGCATCCCACATATAAAGTAGAAGAAGATGGGTGCAGATGTTAGTTCAGGGCCAATCTTCCTCAAAAAAAAACCAAAATATTCTTTCCTCAAGGCCTATCCATTAAGATGTGGCAAAAGGTGTCGTGATCTTCTAACCTCAGCTCTTGCTCATTTGTCCTTGTTATTGATGCAGGTAACCGTTGCCCACATCAATGCTACTGCGAAGAATGCTGCTGACGATAAACTTCGCCAGAGCCTCCGAAGGTTTGCAAATACGCACACCGCCCCAGCCACTGTGGTTCTCGTGTCAAGTAAGTCTAGCGACGTCTGCTGATCTCAGCACAACTCACTGCCTGGGTATTATCACAGAAGCCAAAACGTGTTAAAGTAAAATGTGCCCCCGGAGAGGCTGAAGTGATGGGGTATATTTATGTCTCTCATCACTTACCTCTGCGAACTGTTTAGAAAAAAATCGGGTCTACGTGGATTTCTGTATTTTCTTCTTGAAACTTGAGTAAGGATTCTTGTGGGGTCACGTTGATTCAAGAAAATGTAATATATATGTTTTTTTACCCCAGGCCCAGTATTGCTAATTTTAAAAATCTAAGATCATTTCCAAAGTTGAGGCTCCCCAAAATATTAATATTTGCTCCATTTACTTCTGGAAGTAGCATGTGTCTTGGGATTCAATATAAATAAGTGGTAAAATTGTCTTACTGTATTAATTCTTCTGATACGAGAGAGGCTCCCGTTTTTAAATGGCTGGGAGGCGGGGGGGAGGGGGAAGCAACTTGGAATACAATCCGGCCATTCCTTCCTTCTCAGTGGGCGTCAGTGGAGTTGTCTGTCTCTGTCACGTGTTTCTAACGTTTGGGGATGGGGTGGGGTGTACCTTTCTTTCAGCTGACGTCAATTTCGCTTTGGAACTTAGTGACCTGAGACACAGGCATGGTTTCCACATAATCTTGGTCCATAAAAACCAGGCCTCCGAAGCACTGCTGCACCACGCTAACGAGCTCATCAGATTTGAAGAATTCATTTCCGACTTACCCCCCAGGTTGCCACTAAAAATGCCAGTAAGTGGGTTTGCGTTCTTTTTCCATATTCCAACCTTAGGTTATGGAGGCTAAAGACAGCCCTCAACAAGGGGTCTCCAAGCCCAGGTGAGGCTTTTCCTTGTAGGAGACTGGCCAGATTTTGTAAACGAGGCTTAGAAACCTTCAGTTCTTCTCTTACATGTACAGAGAATTGATAAGTATGAATCTTCTTTTATTTTTTCAAAATATCGTAGAGAATTGACTTGTAGGTTTACCTTACCAGCAGTCCCTTGCCAATGTCTCCAAAGCTAGCAATGTTTTGTCAGGTGGATGGAAGTAATGGAGTAAGAGTTATTATTCTTTCTGCTTCCAAGTATTATGGGTAAAGAATATGAGAATGATTTGCACCTACTGGTGTGACAGGTTGAAGAGAAATCAATGGAGTAATTGTATCATTTTTAGGCATTTAATCCTTAAATGGATTTTAAATGGCTCCAGCGGCCTCTGAGCCTATGTTTTCTGTCGTGCACACGCACAGTTAGGAGGAGTGGTTATAGCTACACCTGTAGCCTGTTAAGCCCATGATAGGAGAACGTGAGCATATTTCCAGCAGGATAAGCTTTTCTGATAGCCTTGATTTGGAATAAGAATGTTCGTTGCCGCGCTGAGCTGTGTTTAAGCTGTTGGGGGGCATCTGTGTAACTTAAAGAAATAGTAATAATGGAGAGGAGCTGCAGTGTGGATGAAGCAGAAGAGTGGGCAGTCCCATACGTTAAATGCAGGTTTAACATAATCTAATAACTTGAGAGCTACAGAGCTCCCTTAGAAATGATCTCCTCCGACGTCCTCATCTTAGGCAGGAGGAGGTCAGCACTGAGAGAAAAGAGGCAGGTCGCTGGGAGTCACACCATTCCACTGCAGCAGAACAGAGATGGGACCCCGCTCTCCCAGTTCAAGCACGGGCGCTGCTTGTCCCACTGCATCTCCAGTGCCCAACAGGCCGAGATTAAACACGTGCTGAGGACAGCCTGCAGCCTTCTGGCCCCAACAGTGACATCCACACAGGCCTTACTTCAGTCTTTGGAGCTGCTCCCCCGATCCACCTTTGTTCTTCATTATGGTTTTAGTCTTTTGGCTTTGGCTACGTTTCCTCTCTCTGCTTCTGTTTGGGACTCATTTTCTAACCTGAAGGCCTTTAAGACGAATGCAATGTTTTAGGTGAGAGATTACCCGCTTTGGAGATCCTTATTCCTTATGGTTAAGAAAAAAAAAAAAAAAGAGGGGCCGCCCTGGTGGTGCAGTGGTTGAGTTTGCACATTCCACCTCAGCGGCCCAGAGTTCGCCAGTTCGAATCCCAGGTGTGGACCTACACACTGCTCAACAAGCCATGCTGTGGCAGGCGTCCCACATATAAAGTAGAGGAAGATGGGCACAGATGTCAGCTCAGGGCCAGTCTTCCTCAGCAAAAAGAGGAGGGTTGGCAGCAGATATTAGCACAGGGCTAATCCTCATCAAAAAAAAAGAAAAAAAAGACCTGATTATTCAGAACATTAAATCTTGCCAGTCTCATTTACTAGAGTGATAACTTAAGATACGTTTTTCTTTCTGTGTGTTCTTCAGTCTAAATAAGTTAACCTTCTCCTGTCTAAATCACTGTTACCTCCCCTCCAGTGTCATTACTTAAGTCTGGAGGTGACTCATTGGAATTCTTACTTGGTGACTGAGCGTGCACCCTTGAGTTAACCTGTTGTAACCTTTTCCTCTGTATCAGCAGTGCCACACTCTGCTCTATGTTTATAACCTACCAGCAAATAAAGATGGCAAGAGCATCAGCAACAGGCTCCGACGCCTGTCCGATAATTGTGGTGGGAAAGTGCTGAGCATCACAGGCTGCAGTGCAATTCTCCGCTTCATAAACCAGGATAGTGCAGAGCGGGCTCAGAAGCGCATGGAGAATGAGGATGTCTTTGGTAATAGGATCATTGTGTCATTCACTCCAAAAAATAGAGAACTCTGTGAAACAAAGAGTTCCAATGCACTTACCGATAAGGTGAAGTCTCCAAAAAAACTTAAGAATCCCAAACTGTGCCTCGTCAAAGATGCAAGCGAACAGCCTGCCAGTGCCAGAGCCACGCCTGGAAAAGGGTCGCAGGCCAATTCGGGATCTGCCACCAAAAACACAAATGTGAAAAGTTTACAGGTAATCTTGAGACCTCTTGCTCTCTGAAGTTTATGGTAGGTTTCATAGGCCGTGTTTTATATGCCCACTTGGCTTTCGGTGTGTCCTTTTTTGATGATCCTCAAAGTCAAGTGTTTTCTGGACGGGGTCGGACACGTCTTGGGTACTTACATTTTAAACTCCACCGTACTTGTCTCTCTGAAGGAGCTGTGCCGCCTGGAGTCGAAGACTGGTGTTAGAATCAGTGAGCCCCAGCAAGGTACCCCGAGGCTGGTGGCACCTCCTCACAGAACCCCGAGTGCCACCGTGCCCACACCTAAGAGCTCGGGCGTGGCAGAATCCGTTTACAAAAGCAATCCGAAGTAGGTGAAATCGCTCTTCCTCGTGGTTGCTTCTCTAAGGTGAAGGAAAACCAATGACCGTTCACCTTCGATTTTTCCCTCTGTTAGAAAAGAAAGCCTCAGTGCCCGAAGTGTTAGCAGTTCTCCTGTAGAGAAAAAAGATCAAGAGGAGACTGCGTTCCAAGTGAGTTACCCATCGGCTTTTAGCAAGCTGATTGCATCGAGGCAAGTCGGTCCTCTGCTCGCGCCTCAGTCTTGGGCTTCTCGGTAAGTCCAGCTGCTTGATTTATGGGGTAGATCCGTGCAGTAGAAAGGATATCACAATAATATGTCTGTTTAAGGGAATCCAGGCAGTGCAGAAGCACATAAAGTAAAAGAAGCTATTCACCCCTCCTCCGCCTGCCCCCTTTCCTCAGGTAATCCCAGCTGACACCTAGGGGCAGCGCTTCTCACCATTTCTCCCTCTTGGCAAGCAGAGGTCAGAGAGAGAAGCATGTCCTGACCAAGGATGGGAGGCGCGTTACCATTTCCTCATCACTTCATCGTGTTGAGGAAAAAGCCCAAACTGGATGTGACTTGGTTATTCTTATTCACAGGGTAATTCTCGGAAGCTGTTTGAGAAGTCAGGGCCTCTGTAAGCCACTGTCATGACCTATATAACACTTGTCTAAGCTTTCTCAACTCACACTGTGTCGTTCCGGAGCCTTGGAAGACAGAGGGGCCTTCAGGCCGCGTTGCCTCCTGTGAGCGCTTTCTGGCATTGTCTTGTTCTCCAGAGCTGGTGAAGGCTCAGTATGGGCAGTGGCTTTGAACCTGTCAAATTATATCTAAAAATGCCCGTGAAAGTTCCCCGTACGTGGAGAAGGACCGTAGCACGTGAGCAGGAGTGTCTGGCTTGCTCAGCGGGGGGATTCAGTGACTTACATTGGTGCCACAAGCTAATGTCCTAAGAATAAATGCCCACAGCAGAAAATTAGTTCATCAGACCTGCCTGTAATTTCTGCCTTTAGCTTAAATGATCCAATGAAAGAGTATTTGATACTAAGGAATTTATTCGTTGTTAATGAAGCGTCAACTGATAGTACCTTTGACAGTAAGTCTAAATCAGCGTACAGTCCCCCCTTATCTGTGGTGTCGCTTTCCGAGATTTCAGTTACCCGTGGTCAGACACAGCCTGAAAATATTAAATGGAGATTCCAGAAGTAAACAATTCATAAGTTTTCAAATGTGCCCCATTCTGAGTAGGCTGATGAAATCTCGCACCGTTTTGCTCCATCCCGCCCGGGATGTGAATTCTCCTTTTGTCCAGTGTACCCACACTGTATACGCTTCCTGCCTGTTGGTCACTTAGTCACTGTCTCAGTTATCAGTATATTGTTATAATTGTCCTGTTTTATTGTTAGTTATTGTTGTTAATCTCTTACTGTGCGTAATTTATGAATTGAACTTTATCATAGGTATGTACGAATGGGAAAAAACACAGTATGTGTAGGATTCGGTACTCCCCACGGTTTTGGCATCCACTGGGGGTCTTGGAACGTATCCCCCACGGATAAGCAAGGATTACTGTGTGTTTAAGATAAAAACACATTTGAAAACCAAATGTTAGTTTGGTTGTATTGTGGAAAGCTATTTCTATGTATAGCTTTAAACAAAGCCTAAGTGATATAAACTAAATCAATAGAGTTGTTAAGAAATTGTCTCCATGTGTATGTTTTAAGCAGGAGTATGTCTCCAAACCTTTTAAACAGAGCATCCCCACTTGCTTTCAACACTGCAAATTCGGGCGTTGGTGCCGACTGCCCAGACCCATTTGCCAACGGTGCTGACATCCAGATCAGCAACATAGACTACAGATTATCCCGGAAGGAGCTGCAGCAGCTCGTGCAGGAGGCCTTCTCCAGGCACGGCAAGGTAACCGGCCCCTCTCGTCCTTGCCTTCATTTTACCCTTTGCTGGCACGTCAGGTCGAGAGAACGTAATTCAACACGCATAACCACAGCCAGGATGTGAGTGTTACTGAACCAGTTTGAATCTTTCCTTTTTCACCTGTTCTGCTCGTGGTGCTGCTGTCCGTCCAGTTCTCAGGCACAGCCCCAGAGAGCAGGAAGCTGAGCAGAGAAGCACCTGTGGTCACGGGCAGGGACTTAAATGGCACTGTGGGAAATAAAACACTGATAGTTTCCATTAGCTCTGCCTCCTAAAATACGGAAATAGGATTCTAAAATAACGTTGCCTGTTTTTGTTAATATCTTTCTGTATGTGATTCTGTTTTTAGGTGCAGTTTGGTAAAAATGCACCTCTCCCAGATTCTTTTTTTCATTTATTTTTTCTTTTTTTCTTTCTTTCTTTTTTTTTTCTTTTTCTCCCCAAAGTCCCCCGGTACACAGTTGTATATTCTTCGTTGTGGGTCCTTCTAGTTGTGGCATGTGGGACGCTGCCTCAGCGTGGTTTGATGAGCAGTGCCATGTCTGCGCCCAGTATTCGAACCAACGAAACACTGGGCCGCCTGCAGTGGAGCGCGCGAACTTAACCACTCGGCCACGGGACCAGCCCCTCCCAGATTCTTAACATGGCTATGCCCCAGGTTTTTGCAGGGTCTGGAGAGCACCCCAAAGACTCCTCGCTTGTGTTGGCCCCTGAGCCTCCCTCAGAGAGCTCTGTGGGCCCTGGCGCACAGGCAGGCCAGGCCAGTGTCACGTGCCTGAAGGTCACCCGTTGCAGGTCACTTAGATTCTGGTTGGCAGACCTGCAGAGTTCAGACCAGTGCCCTCCCGGAAGCACTGACATCCACAAGCATGGTCCCTCTGATTCTCCTTCAGGTCTAAGATGACGAGGTTCTCAATAGACAAAGCGTTCCATTGCCTTTTTACTGCTGCAGGTGAAGAGTGTTGAGCTCAGCCCGCATACGGATTATCAGCTCAAGGCTGTTGTTCAGATGGAAAATTTACAAGAAGCCATCAGCGCGGTGAACGGCCTCCACAGATACAAGATTGGCAGCAAGAAGATCCTGGTCTCACTGGCCACGGGAGCCGCTAATAAATCACTCTCTTTACTGAGGTAAAAACAAGCAAACGGTTTATTTCAGGAAATAACATTTTGGCCCAGGAACAATTTTGAAAATAATAAAAAGAGATTTTATCACATTCCCAACCGTCTTTGATGATTACATAAGCAATCATACTTAATTCTTTATGGGTAGAGTTAGAAATATGCTAGAACTTAGAAATAATACGTGAGAAACAAGCTAATTAGAGTAATTTGACTGTGGTTCAAGTCGGTAATCAAAGGTGAAGTGCAGCTCAGACTTGGCAGGCACTTAGGAGTAAAATAATACGCCACACATCCAGAGCAGGTTCCAAAAATAGCAGACCTCTGTAATAAAAGTGCAGAAGCCTGGAAAGTCTGAAATATTACCTTCCAATCTTAGTAGAAGACAGATTTGCCTATAAAGGCTAGCTCTACAGAGCTCCAAGCTGTCGACTTGCAGATGCATCCTTAATGTCAGATAGACACCCGCCCGATAAGTCCACGTTACGACTACACCCATCTTAGGAATCCGGTGGTGATTTTATTCATAACACACTTTGATTCCTCTCTCTTCTCCCTGTTTTAGGGGGAACTAGTAAACAGGACTCACTCCTGAATATCTGGGCTCTCAGAGATCTTTTCTCTGACGTGTACTTCACCGTTATTTTAAATTATGGGGTTTTTTTCCCCTAGAATAAAAATGATACTCATTGAAGAAACTTTGGAAAGTTAGAGATATAGAAGCAGGGGGAGAAAAAGTCATCCATAACCCTATGGCTCAAAGCCAGTCACTCTTAACAGCTCGGATTTTTATTTTCCCTTTGAGTGTTTGTGGGTGCCTTTTTGTTTTTGAAAACCATAGTTGAGATGTCATATTCTCTTGGAGACGGCCAGGGCGCTCTGCCTCTTGCTGTGCGTTAACAAGGTGTTTGTCTCACTGTAGTCAGTGTCTTTCTGATCAGGTATGGAAAGCCCTGTGCTCGAGTCTGATAGAAATCCCAGTGTGTGACTTAGTATTCTTTAACTGCCTTGTCCCTAAAAGGTCCTTTCTTTAAGTTTTTCTGGAAAATAAATTCTGACATATCAGAAACTGGTAAATTTGGTTTGCATATACATTCTATTAATCAATTTTATGGACTGTTTTTAAAATATAACTTGGAATGGAGAGGAAGTCATCTGTTCTCTAATTGATTAAAATTTTGTCTTACAGTGCAGAAACAATGTCAATTCTTCAGGATGCTCCCGCCTGTTGTCTGCCTCTTTTTAAATTTACAGATATCTATGAAAAAAAGTAAGTTAGGTTTATTTTTTTTCATTGATCCAGTCAACACTGGTTGGGGATTTCTGTGCATAAAACTGTGGTAGCAACTCTTAAGAGACTTCTAGCCTGGTGGGGGAAATGAGACAGAGACAGTGGTGTTCCGATTTAAATTCTGGTTTTAAAATACATTTTTAAAACTTCTTTCATATTTAGCAAATTCAGGCCTCAGTCCCCAAAGCTGTCCTTTCGCTTTTTCCAGTTGACTGATTAGTTTTGTTATTCGCTGAGTGAGCCTTTTTGAGCGTCTCTAGACTGTAAGGATGCCGGGCACTTGATCTGACCTAACACCGTATCTTCCATACCCAGTGCTTAGTGCATGCTCAGCGAGTGTTAGTGGAAAGAAAGGCTGAGGCTCTGCGGAGAATGCAGACCTGGGAAGACACAGCCCTTGTCCTTGAGGAGAAGAGAAAACACTCACAAATAATTTAGAACACAGAAAACTGTCATTAAAAAGGAGTGGAAAGGAAAAAACTCTTTCAGGAGGCAGAGGATGGAAAGAACCAGAAGCTTGACCATTCTTTCGTGGATAATGGGAGCCACGGAAGTATTGGAGGAGTGAGGGGAGGGTCAAGGTGTGGTGGCGGAGCAGGGAGACTTCTGGGGGCGGCAGCGTCTGAGATGGAACGAACAGGGGAGGGAAGGAGGCGGAAGAGGGCAGGTGCTGCGCCAGTCCCGCCTCTCAGCAGCTGCTCTTGGAACAGAAGGAACCAGATACCACGGAAGTTTCCAACGGTGGTGAAACAGGCCTTAGGAACTAGTTTTATGTGGCAGGCAAGGTAAAAAGTGGGGTCAGTTTGATTTTGCATTTTTTGCTCTAGATGACGGGGAGGATGGTTGTATGGTTAAAGTAAAAGTAGGGAAATGAAGAGAGCGTGTGTAGGAGGTACAATGAGTTTTTGATCTGGTTTTGGACATAGGAGTTTTAGGGGGCTCTTGGAATATTTGGCTAGAGAGTTCAAGTGATCTTCTGCACATTCAGAGTCTCCCTCAGGAAGGAAGATATGGCAGTTATTTGCCTAGAGGTGATCATGAAAGATGAGGGAGCAGATCAGAGGAGAGGGAGGAGAAACAGAAGGACAGACCTGGATGGAATGCCACCAGGGACAGGAAGTGGGTGAGAACCCAGAGGTGAGGGTGTTGTCAGGAATCGGGGAGTGGCCTGCAACATCGAGGGGACTGAGGCTGTGCTGTGAGATTAGGGGGAGGAGGAGGCCGCTGGAGACTGAGAGCCGTCTCTAAAGAGTCCTGTGGATAAAATCTTGGAGGGAATGGGTGACAGACTAGATGGTGAAACAGCTGACGCGACTCCTGGGAGACCAGCTGTTTTCCTTACAGGGAAGACAGGAGAGCACAAGACTGAGGGTGAGAGCCCGAAGGAGAATGTGTGTCTGCAGGAGCAGGACAGCCTGAGTGAGGGGGAGAGGACATGAGACTGGTTCTAGTGGAGAGGAAATCTGAGCGTGTCTGTAGGGCACTGGGAAGACACCATTGGAGCAGCTAGCTTTTAATGAGCACTTACCATGTGCCAAGCCCTCCATACATAATCACACTGAATCCACACATCAACCCTGTGAGGTTGGTATCATCACACCATTTTATAGAAGGGAATGCTGAGGCCCAGATTGGTTATGTAACATGTCTGAGGTCACACAGATTGAGCCAGGATGTGTGCTCAAATCTGTCTGCCTTCAGAGCCTGTGCCTTTAAGCTTCAAGTGTGAAAGACACAAGTCAGGGGAGTGACTGAGGAGTCCAATCTCAGAGGAAGTGTGGGTCACGAGGCTAAGGCACAGGTTAGGCGGGGGTAGGTGGAAAGGAATATACCTCTTGAGGGTGGAGAGCAGAGATGATGAGAGGTAATAGGGGTTTGGAAGTGAAGGGGAGCCAAGTTGAATGAGGTCATATCACGTAGCTTTCCATCTCAGAAAATTAGGTGAGCTCATTTACAGAATGATATAATCATTGTCATGGGCAGTGTGCCAAAGGCGACTTGAAGGAGTGCCAAGCCTCTCTGGTTCCGTAGTGAATGAATTTATAGAATTATTCCAGTTTTACTTTCGAAGAGACAGAGATGCTATTCTTGGTTACAGCCCTTTATTTAAACAGGGCAGGTGTTTCTGTGTAATCAAAGAAAAGTGTTCTAAGTCAGCATCTCTCTGTTCCTCGCTTTCAGGTTTGGACACAAGTTGAATGTGTCCGATTTATATAAATTAACAGACACGGTTGCCATCCGGGAACAAGGAAACGGAAGACTGGTGTGTCTCTTACCCAGCAGTCAAGCCCGACAGAGCCCCTTGGGGTCTTCCCAGTCGCACGATGGCTCCTCAACGAATTGCAGCCCAATTATATTTGAAGAGTTGGAATATCACGAACCTGTCTGCAGGCAGCATTGTCCCAATAAGGATTTCAGGTAGAACGCTCAGCACACTTTAGGAATAACCCTTTTGTGGGGTTATTGGAATATCTGGGGTCGTGGAATATCTGTTAGAATTACCTTGCGAGTGTTTCAGACCGCTGAGAAATGTCAGCTAACTGTTTTGTTCTCTTTTCTGCAGTGAACATGAATTTGACCCAGACTCCTATAAGATTCCTTTTGTGATTGTCTCTTTGAAGACGTTTGCGCCCCAGGTTCATAGTCTTCTGCAGACACACGAGGGCACTGTGCCTTTATTAAGGTGAACACGTCAAAGCCATTGTGATACGATGCCTTAGTTGTCCCCTCTGTAGAGAGTCTGCCCTCTGCCCACACCTCTCCCCAAGTATTGTAGAATGCTTCGTCCTCCATTTGAGCCTTGCTAACAATTCGTCTATCTGAAATGGGATTCATTCATTCAGTACTTCAACAGAAACATTTATGCTGCATTTTAGAAACATACATAGGAATAGGACAGTTTCTTCTCCACAGAGACAAGATGATTACAAGTGCTATACTGGAAGTCTGCACACGTGCTACAATGTGTACACAGCCTCAGGTAGTGGTAGACTGCACAATTTGGGAGCGAAAGGCATTCCTCAGAAGTCCATTGACCACTCATGGGCCACGTGGTAGATCTGATCCAGGGGCCACTACAGGACTAAGGTGCCTTAAGGCCGCCGATACGGTAAAGCAGATAGAGAGAGAAATGTCCAGTGGTTGCCTCCCTGGGACCCTCAGTTCCCTCCAGATCGTGGGCATTTGAACAGAAATGAGTCGTAGTGGACACATCCACGTAAAGCTTTGTTTAGCAGGCGTTTCCCTTTTCCATCCTTTCAGTTAACCTTTTGCTTTCCACTTCAGCTTTCCAGATTGTCACGCCGCAGAGTTCGGTGAACTGGAGGTAGTGCAGGAAAACCAAGGGGGTGTTCCCTTAGAGCACCTCATCACCTGTGTTCCAGGTGTGCACATTGCCACCGCGCAGAATGGCGTCAAAGTGGTTAAGTGGATTCACAACAAGCCCCCTCCTCCCAACACAGGTGGGTGTCAGGATTGTTCCTGCTCAGCCGCGTCTCCTGCCCGTGGAGGCTGTTGACTTTCGTCTCAGCAGCAGCACCATTCGCCAAGCGCAGAGCGCCAGGGGGGTCTCTTCTGACCTTTTAACGACTCTGTAAGCTGCTGAAGGTTTGGCAGAGCTAGACTTTTTGGCAGTATCAGCATAAGTCATGTAAAATTTAAAACCCGAATTCCTCAGTTATCAATCTCTTTAGCTACCTAATTTTCTGAAGCTTTTTGACAATTTGGCTGGCCTTTAAAGAATAGTTCCAAGTATTTGAAGGAAATATCTCTGAATGCGATTTACCTTGACGTTCATTTTGGTCAACATTTCTGACTTTGATAAATGTGAAAAGAGATTTGACTCTCAAGGACCAGGACATTTGAACCCCGATTTGGGTGAGTTTCTGGGTTCTGGGCATCCCCGAGTTACAGGTAGCTAGTCCTGCTGTGGGAACAGCACTGTAAATGGCGGCCTTCATCTCGAAGCTCCCTTCTCTTTGGCCCCAGCACTGCCTCCTTTTCTGCTCCCACTTCCCCCTGCCCTACGGGAAGAAAGGTCAGGATAAGCAGGAGCTCTGTTTGTCCCAGGGCTTCTTACCCACCTCCCCCTGCTTTTCCCCTCCGTCCACTCCAGGGCTGCACGTTACGCTGCCCCCTCCTCTCTCTTCCGCTGTGTCATTAGCCCACTTGGTGTTAGTGCTGTCCAGTGGATTCCGACTCCTACTGACCATGTGGACAGCAGGGCGGAACCCTACCCGGTCTTTTCGCGCCATTCTCTCACTTCCGGTGCTACATCAGATGATGCTCTGCTGCTATTCATGGGGTTTCATGGTCAATTTTTCTGAAAGTGGGTGGCCAAGTCCTTCTTCCTAGTGTCTCTTAGTCTGGAAGCTCCACTGAAACTTGTCCACCATGGATCACCCTGCTAGTATTTGAAATACCAGTGGCATAGCTTTCAGCATCACAGCAACACGCAGCTGCCACCGTGTGACAACCGACAGACGGGTGGTATGGTCCCCTGACTGGAAAATGAACCTGGGCTGTGGCAATGAGAGCACCGAATATTAACAACTAGACCACCAATTAGCCTACTAGTCCCTTACAAAGGTTTCCATCTGATTATTTATACTTTTATGAAAACTTCTTAATTATATGAACATTCAAGATAAATGTGAAAACTTGTTTCTTGGGTTTCTGTCATACTAGTTTTACATTATTCCTTTCTGTGGTTTCCTGGGCAACATTGTCAGCTGCTCTGGGGTTAATTAGGCTCTTCTGGGCTACCTGCTTGATGGCCATTTATGACTTTGTTTCTGTGGGAAAGTACGTTCCACGTGACCAAGTTACAAATGGATCTTTGCAATACAACCAGTTTATAAGCTGGAAACTTCCTGTGTATTTTCCCTTCTGCTTCAAGTTAACACTGTGGTGAGCTATGCTTTACTTTGGCTACTTGACCTCAGGAAGTAGTGAGGACGCATTTGTCGGCCTGTAAATAAGTTGGGCTAGGTGGTTGATTACAGGGGACCCGAGTGGGGAAGGCGAGAAGTAAGGTGGCTTTTGGTCTCGTCTGCTTGGTCTTGATTGAGCTGAGGCGAGGGCGTGTTTTCTGGTGAAATCATGCTTTGTATCTTATTGCGTGTTCTCTTTCTCTCCCCACACGTCTAGACCCTTGGCTTCTGCGTTCTAAAAGTCCTGTAGGTAACCCCCAGCTGATCCAGTTCAGTAGGGAAGTGATTGACTTACTGAAGAACCAGCCATCCTGCGTCATACCAATTAGTAATTTCATCCCGTCTTATCACCATCACTTTGCAAAGCAATGCCGGGTATCAGACTACGGCTATTCCAAGCTGATTGAGTTATTAGAAGCAGTGCCTCATGTCTTGCAGGTAAGGAATGCTGAGAGATTGTTTGTTTACAGATGGAAATGTTCCTCCATGATTTTGGCCACCCCAGCCAGAGAAATAGGATAGCTAGTAACCGAATTAATGCCTAAGAAGGCAATTCTCAGAGCAAAACATCCTATAAAAGCTTTCTTCAGAATGCAGAAAACATATATCAGGTGCTTGTCAATCTTTGAGAAAGCTATAAATTTCCAACTTAAAGGAACTCAGGGGCACCGAGCAGCATTTTCCTTCTGATCTCTGTAGGCTGACCTTCTTCCTCCTAGCACGCCACCTTCAGAACTGTCCGCCAGCATGCAGGAGCTGCTGCACCATGCCTTACCTTTCTGAGAAATGAGTTGATGGCCAGGTACTGGGCTGGAGCCTAGCGTTAGTTCCTAAGAAGTCTTGGCCTGTTAACTCGCAGTGTTAGAACAGCTTCCCACTTGTAGAAACGCTTCCCACTTGTAAAAACGGCCTGAAAAACTTTGGCTGTCTTTTAGGGACAAGATTAGTTGTCCAGACTGATAGCATGCTTTTCTTTTCTGTACTCATGACTATTTAGGAAAGAGTGTGCAGAGCACAGAGAGAGCCCCAGGCACTTGAGTGGTTGTTCATTCCGACCGTCTGCGTTTTGTTGATGTACACGCGTTTCAGAATGTAGCTGTCATATAGGAAGGGGACTCCCTTTCTCTGCGGGCGGCAACAGAAGAGAGAGCAAGCCGTCAACAAGAGAGTCGCTGTCTGCCAAGGTCTTGTCACTAGAAATAATCCGAGTGTTTGATCTGCAGATTCTTGGAATGGGTTCCAAACGCGTGTTGACCCTCACCCACCGGGCCCAGGTGAAGCGCTTTACTCAGGACCTGCTGAAGCTTCTCAAATCCCAGGCGAGCAAACAGGTCGTCGTGAGAGAGTTCTCGCAGGCTTATCATTGGTGAGTTGATGAGAAGGAAGACAAAATGAAAGCAACTATTGTAAAACACTGTTTCTCCCCCCACATTTTAAATGACTATCTGACTTTTCTATGTAGCACTCTTTCGGAAGACTTGTTAAGTTATTTTGGCGAGTGATATTTCTCGTTCTTCACCCATTTCCTTGGTTACAATCTAGGTGTTTCTCAAAGGACTGGGATGTCACCGAGTACGGTGTTTGTGAGTTGATCGATATTCTATCAGAGATTCCAGACACAACCATCTGCTTGTCCCAACAAGATACCGAAATGGTGATTTGTATCCCTAAAAGAGGTATGTTGACTTATATTCTCTGGAAGCTGGCTCTCTCTCTCAGTGGTTATTTTAACATGGGTCTCACAGGGGTGCACCTTCCCCTCCTCCTCCGTGGCTCCTCCAGAGTCCGTGGAAAGCGCAGTGTGGAAACTGCTCTGCTATGCAGTGGAGCCTAAGTTCTCAGAGCAGGTGGATCCTCTTTTTCAAGAAGAAAAGCCAGCTAGTCTTTTAGAATTCACTTTAAGGAGAAAAGGAGCATAGTCAGCTCTTTCTTAGAATGCCCCTTCAGCCTGTCTGTGGCTGTTTATGCTGTAATTATCCACTTGAGAGTCAGGTCCCTGGCTGTTTCTTGTCTCTTTGACTCTGAGCTACTTTACTATGCACACTTGAGAGGGAAAGAAAACTCAAATGAATGCTTTGTTTTATCTTGCACATTTTAGTAGCTCCGACTGAGGTGTGGGACATAGGGTAGACAAAACTGAATCTGTACACTGTCATGTTCTCCCACCGTTTCAGTCACTGGCTCTTAAACGGCACTCCTGCAGAGCACCAATGTCCGTGAAATCATAGTGTTCCAAAGCTAAAATGAGTAACGTCAGTCTTTTCCCAATTCTATTTTAAAAATTAATAGAAGCAAAACCCTAAGCGTTTTCTCGCCTGCATTTTTGTTAAACTTTTGATGCCTGATGTTCTGCTAGCAATTTCAACTAAGATCAGGTGAATAGACAAAAAGCATGTGAACATTCAGAAGTGTGATTTCAGGGAAATAATTTTCAGATTATTTTTTCAAGCACAGAGACCTGTGTGACAGTCACGTTCGTATGTATGGAGTGGAGGTGGGAGGATGGGGCGTGGCTAGAGAAATTGTTTCTAGCTTGGGAGATGAGATTACGTAGTTGTGGATGTGTATTTCATAGTCCACCATCATAGCATCATGACTTCCTGGTGTCCTGCCCTTGAGCGAGTTTGAAAACCATCTGCAGAGAGAGGAGAGTGTGTTTGTTTCAGGTTGTGTGTGTTGAGAAGGCAAAGACGACATCTCTTGTCATCTGTGCATAGAACTAACTGCCATAATAATATTAAACACAAATGGGTAGGACACTGTGATTTACGGTGGTTTTATTTTTTAAAGAGCGCACCCAGGATGAAATAGAAAGGACGAAGCAGTTCTCCAAGGACGTCGTTGATCTGCTGCGGCACCAGCCGCATTTCCGGATGCCCTTCAATAAATTCATCCCCTCCTACCATCACCACTTTGGCCGGCAGTGCAAACTCGCCTACTATGGCTTTACCAAACTACTTGAACTCTTTGAAGCCATACCTGATATCTTACAAGTAAGTGAAGAAATTCGAAGTCTATTTTTCTGAACAACAGATGGGCAATTTTTTTATTTTCAGGCCTACTTTCCTGAGAAGCAGGGAGTTAGGAAATAGGATGAAATTTTGAAATATTTCAATCAGAAATATTGAAATTGAGAATATTGAAATATTTCTATCAGAGATACATATTGGCTCATTAGTATTTTTAGGTAACTGTGGTTTTTCCTTCGGTAGAGGAATAAATCATTGTTCAAACTTGTTTTAGGGTAATTATTGAAAAAAACGATTAAGTAGTTTTCTTTCATAAGTGAATGTTCTCTCATTAGCTCCATACTTTTCACATCTCTTCTGTTTGAGGTGAGGGTGAGTATAGGAGGCTACACAGTGCTTGGCTATTAAGCTATTGCTAAGTTAAACCAAATTTCTGTTGTTGATTTTATTAATATTACTATTTTTGAGTAGAGTAATTTTTTTTTTATTTTTGTGGTAAAACACTTTATCTACTTAACCATTTTTAAGTGTACAGTTGAGTAGTGTTAAATGTGTGCACATTGTTGTGCAATTTCCAGAACTGTTTAATCTTGCACAACTGAAACTCTGTATCCACTAAAGAACGCTAAAGTGCTTTTTAGTTACCAGTTGTGTACATTTTCATGCATTTAATTCGATGAACAATCATAATTTGTTCTGTCTCCCTTCCCTCCTCCTGTGTGTTTTCCAAGGTCCTGGAATGTGGAGAAGAGAAAATCCTGACCTTGACAGAGGTCGAACGATTCAAAGCTCTGGCTGCCCAGTTTGTTAAACTCCTTCGGTCCCAAAAAGATAACTGCCTTATGATGACAGATCTGCTCACAGAATATGCGAAAACTTTTGGTTACACATTTCGTCTCCAAGACTATGACGTCAGTTCCATTTCCGCTTTAACACAGAAACTCTGCCATGTTGTGAAGGTAACCAGATGTTTTTTTTTCATGGACTAAAACACGTGGTGGCATAATCCTCCCTGGGATGTTTACATGTGCTTTTGCATTTCTGTGTTTACACCTGCACTGCTTACTGGCTCACAGCTGCTCTGTCGGTCACCAGCACCTTATTAGGTAAGAGGAGAGGACTTTGGTGTGGCAGGCGAGGTTTTGGTCTTGCCTTTGTGTCCGTTAGTGGCTTTGCTGAAGTAATGTCTTTGTGAAGTGGTGAGGTCACTGGTTTATCCTGGCTGTTTGTTCTCTGATGTGTCAGTCTCAGTACTGCTGACCTGAAGTTGGATCCTTTTAGACAGATCTTTGTCTCTGGAGTTCTGGGAGACTGTGATCGCAGATCTCTTCTCCCTTCCAGATTCTGACTCACCGAAGAAGTAGGTTTAGGAACACCGAGGGCTGAGAATTGCCTTTGTTGCTGGTAATGCTGGATTGGAGAGGGTGACCTCCTCTTCGCCGCCCTGACTGAGCTCGCCCTCCCCGTCCTGGGCAGAGCAGCTGAACAGTTTTCAGGCTGCCTCCACCACCGCAGGATCGAGAAAACTCACTACAAGGAGGAAGAAATGGAAAGGAAAACATCCCAAGTGGGGGCAGCCCCAGTCACAGGGCTGGAAGGAGTCTGTTTATGTCCTGCTCAGTTAGAGGAGGGAGAGCCGTCAGAGGAGACAGACAGAGCTGCTGAGAGTAGGAAGGACAGCAGGAGTGTGGGCCACCCAAGGCCAAGGAGGAGGAATGGCCAGCAGCGCCACAGGCTACGGAGAGGGCAAGTGAGACAGGGATTAAGGTGACCTTTGGACCTAGCCACCTGGGGGTGCGTGGTGTTGCTGGCCAAGTGCGGTCAACATCAGTGTGACGTGGGGACTGAAGCCATACTGGAGTGGGTTGAAGAGTGAGGAGGAGGAGGCAGGCAAATGGCGACAGGAAATCCAGACAGCTTTCCAGTGTGTTTTCTTGTGAAGGAGGAGAGCGAGAGCGAGGCCACTAGAGACGACAGGGCTGAGTGGGCAGGGGAGTTTGGGGGTGGGTTTTCTTTCCACTTGGAGAGACTGGGGCATGTTTGAGAGCCGCTGAGAAGGATCTATGCAAACAACAGCGAGAAAAGATATGGGGGTGAGGGGCCTGAGGACAGGAGATGCGGGAGTTGGCGTTCAGTCCAAGGAAGGATGGATCAGGTGTTATCATGTTTCGGCAGAAGGGAAGGCGATGGTGTAGATGCAGATATAGGTACGTTTAGTGTTTGTCACCTGGACAAGGAGGAAGTTACCTTCCAAGAACTATTTTTCTGTTAAGCAGAAGGAGAGAGGAGGAAGGAGACGGGGTGCAAGATGGAAGAGCGTGGAGCAGGTCTGACTTGTCACTGTGGTGATGAGGGATTCGGGGAGGGGAGCGGGGGGAGCGGGGGGAGCGGAGGGCTCCCTGGAAGCAGGTGCTCGTAGGTTTCCTGTGGAGACAGTTGGCCGTGGCTGCTTAGGGGCAGGCTCAGGGAAACAGATAGTGAGGTTCAAGGTGGCTCTTGGCCTGATGGGTGCAGCGAAAGGCATAGGGACAAAGGAGTTTAGAGTATTGCAGCGTTAACGAATTAATAGGCCCATGAGTGCTAAGATGGATAAAAGAGGAAAGTGAAGGAAGGAGAGGGCTTGTGATTTGGGAGGAAGTAGGAGTCAGTGGAGGCGAAGTTGAAGAGAGAGAAGAAGAATTGAACATTTGAGTCTCTTGTCTCCCTCCCCAAGATCTGCTCTGGGCTTCCTTTTTTGTGTGTGAGATGAGTGAGTTATTTTGGAAGTGGGCAATGACAAGATCCCAAGTGTGACCCTGGGGATGGGTGTCTGGAGTGGAATCGAATAGAAGAGGATGCCACTGGAGCTGGGAAAGTTGAGGAACTGAAAGGCCGCGGTGTGGAACAGGTCCCCTGGATGTTCAGTTGCCCAGGACGATGGCAGTGCTGGGCTTTGGCGGGTGGGAGGACCACGCCGTGACAGAGGCTTTGATGAATAAGGACAAGTGGTTGGGGAGTTTGGGTTGAGCAGTGAAGATGGAAGAGGCTCCAGGCTGCAACCCTGGGTGCTGCTGGGATCTGCAGGGAGCTTCTGGGAAATACCGATGCCTAGACTTCACCCATGCCTCTGAGAGTCTTAAATAATTGGTCTGAGTGTGCTCTGAGCTATGGCATTTTTTCTGAGCTCCCTAGATGATTCTAATATGTAGCCGCGGCTGAGAATCAAGAGGTGTATCTGAGCATCAAAGGAGCAGGTTTTTGGTTTTTCTCCTTAAAACCTGGAGTAGTAGAAATGGTCTGGGCATCTAAGAAGATGACTCAGACCCCCCTGGACTTGTATGTGTTGATTGAGCAAACCCCACTCCTGAGGAGGAAATCCACAGTCTGAATCTCCACGAATCCCTAACTGGGATAAGCGGCGTGGGGGTCTACCCACCAGCCTCCTGCCTCGGCTCGGGGTGAGCGTCAGAACCAGATTCAGACACACTGATGGTCGGACGGCTCCTCAAGTGCCGCCCACCCCTCTGCCTTCAAGGATCCAAAGCCGCAGAGAGTACAGCTCATGATGGCCCAGCCTCTACTGTGGGCGCCGAGACCCGTGCTCCTGGCTGGAAAGCTGGAGAAGGGGAAGCACGAGCTGTAGTAGTAAATGTTGGTTTGCCTTACCAGCGCCCGAGCAGCGTGTGTGCTGACATGTGCCTGTTTACTTCCAGGAAGGCTCAGTTCACACACTTGTCCTCCCACAAGACCTGTGGGTCTCAGTCACCCAATGCTTGTTGCCTCACATGCTGTTTCGTCGCCAAATGATAACCTGTGTCTTTTTCACAGTTCCCCTCCCAATGTACTTAATCACTTAAACCCTTCATCTCCTTGAGAATCTGAAAGAATTGAGGAGACATGTAGTCAGACATGAAATTACCAGCTTTTTGGCCAGTAATGATGGATTAGAAGAACACGGCTCGCCTTGCAGTCAGAGTGGGCCTTCCATCATGTCCCCAGTGAGCGGGGAGAGCCGAGTCTGCAGATCTGCAATCTGTCCGCCTCCATACCCCCAGCACAGCAGCCCTGATTCACGAGCTTGGCCCAGTGGACGTCCGCTGGCCAGTCTTAGCTCCTCCTCCTGGGGAGTGGGAAGAGCGCCCCAAGAGTGGGGTGGTATTGATGGAAGTTTCTGGTTATGCACCGGCCGGCAGGGAGAGAACAGTGTCTACTCCAGTCTCATCTGCAGTGTTGGTCTTGTGTCCCGTAGAAGCCAAAAAAGAAACCCACGCACTTTAGTCTAAGAGAAAGAACTAGAGATTTTCCTCTGTTGGTCTTATTAGCCAGAGTGGAACTGGCTGAGCTGGGTGTGGCCCAGCTTGTCCCTCTTGCGTTCGGAAAGGTTGAATTGTTGTTTCTGCAGGTTGCTGACATGGAATCTGGCAAACAGATTCAGCTGATCAACCGCAAGTCCCTGCGTGCTCTCACCGCCCAGCTGCTGGTGTTGTTGATGTCCTGGGAAGGGGCCGCCCATCTCTCCGTCGATGAGCTCAAGAGACACTATGAGACCACCCACAGTACTCCTCTCAACCCCTGTGAATACGGATTCATGACCTTGACCGAGCTTCTCAAGAGTCTGCCTTACTTAGTGGAGGTAGGCGTGCTCTTGGTTGTTTAGCATCATCCCGATGAAAACCATTGAACTGGGGATTTCTGGCTTTCCTAATCATGGAGGTCAGAGGGCGTAGAGTGGAAGAGACCAGTCGGTCACTTTAAAGTTGAACAAACTGAGACAGAGGGAGGTGTGGGCACCCTGCCCACGTGAGTGACAAGCCAGCAGGAAAGCCTGGCCTCTGGATTCTTGGCCTGGGGTACTTCTGTCCTGTGCCAGGCTGGGTATTGCTCCTGTTCTCTCTTTCTGAATTAGACGGCTTGTGTGGTGGCTTCAAGTAACCTAGCAGCCAGATACAGGGCAGAAAGGACGGTTGACCGGCTGGTCCCCCAGGCAGCGTTTCACGAATGGCACTTCAACATTAGGAGAATCGCAAGGGAATAGGACATGCAGTTCTTGGCAATAAGTATAAAAAACAGAGGAAATAGATAAGGTCCTAGAGAAAAATATGAAAATTGACTCGAGGTTAAAAATTAGACCAGTGACCACAAAACAGACTACAGATACTGAAATTTTACCATTGAAAAGGGCGCCAGGACCAGATGAGTTAACTTGTTGCATTTTAACAAACCTTTAAAAACAAAGAACTTCAACCTCTTAAAAACCATTCTAAACCACGTCAAAAAAAAAAAAGTATAGCACTTCATTTTTTGAAGCCAAAATAATTTTAATACCAAACTTATATAATCCCCCCCAAAATGATTCTGAGTAGGATATTACCAAATAAAATCCAGCAATATAAGAAAACAATGATATACCATTGTTATATAATTATGTGATTGGTAATTAAATCGTAAAAAGATATTGACAAAAACTCTCCTTGGCCAGGTTTAGTCAGGCCCCTCTGAGCCGCCTTCTAGACTAGGCCTCGACCTTGCCCCCCCAACCCCGTCCTTGGTGGGCCCGCATAGCCCAGTTTTAGGGACACTCTCCCCCCTTGATGTCTGATCCCTCTGGCCTGCCTTCAGCAAGAATCCCCCCACCATTAGTAATTTTCTCCTTTTAGTAATTTTCCATCCACTGGGCACCCCTCCCCCCTAAACCTGCTTTTGGGCTGTAAATCCCTGCTTTAGTTTGTCGTATTCAGAATTGAGCCCAGTTCTGCACTGAGGTCTCTCTTCCTCCTTTGCTATCATCCTGAATAAAATCTCTTTTCGCTGCTTTAACCGCTGTCTGCCTCTGGTTTTCTTTCACATCAAATCCAACATTTTCTAAACTCTGTTAATTATCTATTATATGAAGACTAGTTCTGGGCAATGTTAATGGATGTTCTAGAACAAAAGGCTTTCCGCGGCCAGCTAAGCTGGGAAATATCCCTTCTCTTGCTGATTCTCTGTGCATATTAAAGACACCGAAAAGGTTTATGGTTAAGAAATTGGCTTAAAATACTTGAGGACAGAAGAATTTTGGTTTTTTCCCCCTTCTTCCTTCTGTTGATGCTTCTTAGACTTAGAACTAAAGTGTGCTCAAGGCCACGGCCTTCCCTTGGAGGAGATCCTCCAGTGAAGCCCTCCTCCTCCCTGGCTTATGGCCCGTTTTCCAGTGGACTCAGTACCTTGTCACTCTCAGCTGGAGGCCCTCCCTTCTGGGGGGGCAGGGCTGGTCACTCCGGAAGTTTCTAATGCTGCGTTTTCTTTTGGCCCAGGTTTTTACTAATGATAAGACGGAAGAGTGTGTGAAGCTCACGAGTCTGTATTTGTTCGCCAAGAATGTGCGGTCTTTACTTCACACTTACCACTACCAGCAGCTTTTCCTTCACGAATTTTCCATGGCCTATACCAAATATGTCGGAGAAACACTGCAACCCAAGACATACGGCTACGGTAGTGTGGAGGAGCTCTTGGGAGCGATCCCGCAGGTGGGTGTTTCTCTGAGCTCCTTGGAGAGTGTCTTCCTGGAGAGCCTCAGGCTCACCCTCCTGAACAGAAGAGTGATGGCAGGCGTTTTGAACGGATCCTTTCAAAACAAACCATTTGCATCAAATGATGCTAGCGTTTCTCCTTCATTCTGCAAACCTTTATTAAATTCTTACACGCTGGGTGAGTAGGTCCAGATCCTGACCTCAGAAAGGTGTCAGGTAATGGGGAGTCAGCCCCCTGAGCAGTGAAGAGTCACTGTCATGCAGCCCTCAGCAGGCGCACAGAGGGCACCTGTGGGCAGGACCCCCTCCCAGGCGTGGGGGATCCCGGTGCAGACTTGTCAGGGATGTGTAGACGTTAACCACGTGCTGAAGAGGGCAGGGGGCACGGCGCAGCAGACGCAGAGCAATGAGGAGTAGTGTGGAGCATGAGGGGGCGTGACAGTGAAGTCAGAGTGCAGCCTGGAGGTTCTGCTCCTCCAGGTGAGCGAGCTGGGAGGAGCCTCAGGGTGGCCTGTGGGAAATGCACGTGCTGCCGTGCAGGGTGGAGTTGAGAGAAGTGGGGAGGGCAGCACGGAGCTTGGCCTTTGCTGAGGGCCAGGGGAGGGTTAGAAGGGGGTGAGCCTGAGTGAAAATCAGAGGGGAGGTAGTAAAGGACACATGGGAGCTGGATTGGGGACCAGGTGGCAAGCTCGTGGGAGCCAAGAGCCGCCACTCCCGCTCGGCTCATGGCATGGAGAGCAGCCCCGTTAGGTGGACGACTTGACTTTAAGATTAGGACCGTGGGCTTAGTTTGAGGGGTGTAGGGGAGCTCCATTAATTTTTTTTTTTTTTAAAGATTGGCACCTAGGCTAACAACTGTTGCCAATCTTTTTTTTTTTCCTGCTTTATCTCCCCAACCCCCCCATACACAGTTGTATATCTTAGTTACCAGTCCTTCTAGTTGTGGGATGTGGGATGCTGCCTCAACATGGCCTGACGAGCGGTGCCATGTCCGCACCCAGGATCTGAACCCTGGGCCGCCGCAGCAGAGTGTGCAAACTTAACCACTCGGCCACAGAGCCGGCCCCCCATTAATTCTTTTAGAGTATGTTTAGTTTCTAGAAAAAAACACTAAGGGCTGTCAGAACTATCTTCATTTATAGACCAAAACTGGTGTTTGGGAGACGGTCTTTTTAAGAGCCGTAAACAATATTTGTAAAGCCGAATGTCATGTATTTTAAGACCACACAGTTTTTTATAAGAGGCATGTTTCTGCCAGTCTCTGTTGCTTTAAAAGGGAAAGAACAGGGGCCAGCCCGGTGGTGCAGTGGTTAAGTGCACATGTTCCACTTCTCTGTGGCCCAGGGTTCACTGGTTGGGATCCCAGGATGCAGACATAGCACCGCCTGGCAAGCCATGCTGTGGTAGCATCCCACATATAAAGTAGAGGAAGATGGCATAGATGTTAGCTCAGGGCTAATCTTCCTTGGGGGGGAGGGGAAGGGGGGAAAGAATGGGTGTAGAAACAATTTTCTTGGCATTAATTCAGTTTCTAAATTCTAGTCTGTTGAAGGCAGCACCATAGGTCACGTTCTCCCTGAATTGTAGGGTGTGTTTCCCCTTCTTTTCCACTGCTTAACCGGAGTGTGTCTTGGGTGCAGGTGGTCTGGATCAAAGGACATGGTCATAAGAGAATTGTGGTATTAAAGAACGACATGAAAAGTAAGTAAGCGCCCGTCCCCTGCCCCTCAGGTTGCCGTCCTCTCTGCCCTCTCCCGCTGACGGTGCTCTTTGTCCTCCAGGTCGTCTGAATTCCCTCGGCCTCTCCCCCGCCAACCCCGAAAACCAGTTCTCAGCTACCGAGCGTATCCTGGAGGTGCCCGAATCTCACACAGCCTCGGAACTCGAACCTGGAGCAGGCAGCGATGGTGAGAGGGGAAAAATGAAGCAGAGCTTGTGAAACCCTGGGAGAAATGGCTGGGAGTGGGCTGGGCGTGGGTGGGGCAAGGACAGCAGTGGGTCATCTTCTTTGTTAATTAAAGTTCACATTCATGCATTTTTCAAAGCAGTCTGGTGTTTGGTTAATAACGGAGAAAAAACTGGCTTGCATTTGATAGCCTTTCATGGACAGTTGGTTAAGGTTGTTAAAGGATGTGTGCACCCCGTAATGACAATATGTCAGCCATGTTCAGATGATAAGAAAAGCGTTGTGGTACTTGTTAAGACAGTGTCTCAAGACTATTGTAAGGGCCGGCCCCATGGCCAAGTGGTTCAGTTGACACGCTCTGCTTCTGCGGCCCAGGGTTTCGTACGTTCGGATCCTGGGTGTGGACATGGCTCCGCTCATCAAGCCATGCTGAGGCGGCATCCCACATGCCACAACTATAGAAGGACCCACAACTAAAAACATACAACTGTGTACCGGGGGCACTTTGCAGAGAAAAAGGAAAAATAAAATCTTAGAGAAAAAAAAAAAAAGACTATTGTAGTGGGGTCGGTTTTGCTGCTCTGGGGGAGGGAGGTGGCGCTCAACTCTGAATCCGGCAAGGACAAGGGGGGATTTATAGTCGGGGAGCAGAGCGAGAGGTTGGTAGATGGAAAGTTACCCAGAGGAGACGTCAGGCATAGGGGGATTCCTGCTAAGAGTGGACTCGGCAAGGACAAGACAGACATGGAAGGCTGGGGTCAAGGCCTCGTGGAGAAGGGGCTGGAGGAGCCCGACTGAAGTTGAGTCAAGGAGAGAGTCTGTCATAGGACATCCCTGGGAAGGACTCGATCGTAATGCGTTACTATTACTGCAAACAACCTTGAGTCACTTCGGTTTACATGGAACCGTCTCTGTAGACAGAAATCAGCTCGCTTGAATTCCGTAGCAATTTTAACCGTATTGAAAGAGTTTTGAATCCATTGCTACATGTGAGAATTTTATCTTCATGCGACTCTGCAAGTCGTTAGAGTTAGAAGTGTCGTTGTGCTCTGTATAGGATGACTCAGTTACCCCCATTTTCCAAAGCCGGGAATGCCGCTCAGCTCCCTCCCCTGGCTGGTGGCACAGCCGTCAGCAGTGCTTATCTGCATTCCACAAACTAGGAACTGAGGTCCCGGGAGGCGCAGTGGCTTCCCCGAGATCGCTCAGCTGGGTGGCGGCAGACCTGGGACCCAAGTCTCGTCCTTCTGAGCTTGGCTCCTTTAACTACTTGACACCCCTCCTAAAGGTGGTCGGTTTCCGTCTTTGGATGCTGGCTGTGGCTCAGCTGGGGCCTTGGGGGACTGCTTTTCCTAAGAACACAAATCTCGAGACCTGGCTTGTGGCATTTTTCTTTTCACCTTGAGTTCTTGAGTCCTCGCTGGCTCTCCGTGTTGACGGCTTGGAGAGAAAGCCCGGCACGGCCTGTGGCGGGGCGCTGTCCTGAGCACTCTCGCCTGCCTTCTCTGCCCAGGGCCCCGCCACCCGGAGCGGGAGCTGCTGCGCCTGACCACTGGCTCCCCTGTGGACCTCCTGTGTGCTCCTGTGCCTTCGTGCCTGCCGTCCCCTCAGCTCAGACCAGACCCCGTCATCCTGCAGTCTGCTGATCTCATTCAGTTTGAGGA
Source organism: Equus quagga (assembly GCF_021613505.1). Lineage (NCBI taxonomy): Eukaryota > Metazoa > Chordata > Mammalia > Perissodactyla > Equidae > Equus > Equus quagga. The sequence continues at coordinate 12,390,100 of NC_060273.1, read as the reverse complement.
ACACCCTCCGGAGCCTTCTGGTAGGATACCCTGTGTTGTTGTGGGCTTTCCTCTGTGGGTTTAAAAGTAGACCATAATGTCAGCATGTTAAACGTGTGATGAAGCTGGGGAGAAACTATAGCTTTTCAGGCACAAAAGTACCTGTGTTGACTGTTGAGGACCCTCTTTTCCTGTCAGGGCTCCTCCAGAATTGGGTTCACAGCCTGAGGTGGCTTGAGGAGCAGCGGGGAGCGTCAAGCAAGGGGATGATGGGGGGTCTGGAGGGCCGATGCTGCTGGCCTGGGGAGAAGCCTGTGGAGGAGTTGGGGGGCTCCCTGGGCCCGTGTGCCCTCACCTTTGTAAGGGCAGCACGCCCGTCACCAAACGTACACGTCACCTCTGGTCTGGCTCAGGGTTGGATGGATGGCTCCAGAGCATCGTGGAGTTGATGAGGGGCTGAGCGGGGGCATCTGTGACTTGAGTCCCTGGACCCTGCACCGTGATCTGAGAGGGGAGAGGAAGCTGAGCGCGTTGGGCACTGGTTCATGCCAGCATGGCCTCACTGTGTGCCCGACATGGTGCTCAGGGCTGACAGACACGGTCACGTCTTACTCTCGCCACAATTCGGCAGGTTGGGTGACTGAGGCGTAGCTTGTTCCTAACTAGAGAGGAAATTGGCCCCAGGCTGCTTTGGGTAGGAAGTGGCAGAGCCCGGATATGAACCCGAGGCCTCCTGCCTTTGTGCGGTGTCACCTGGCCTCCTGAAGGAGAGGGTGGCCCGCCTGCTCTGTCCGGGCCCCTGCCTTGTCGTCGTCCCCTGCTGTGACCCGTCGTTCCCCACTCCGCCCATCCTGCTTTCCAGGAGCTCGCCGGGCACAGCCTGCTGGCGATGGGGCGAGTCCCGCAATCCTCGGTCTTCTTAGGCAGTGTTTGGCCCACTGCCCCGGGAACGAGCGGAGGCTTTCAGTCCGGAGAACAGGAGAGGGGGAAGCGTGTCCCTGGCTTCTGATGCTGGGAGAGCTGGCCGGCGGGGAGAGCAGGGCTGTGTCCCTGGAATGCGGCACTAGCCTTGGCGGGAGATTGATCTGAGCTCCTCCGTGGGGTCGTCACCCTGGTGCGTCTGGTATCCATCAGTTTGGCCGGACACGTGTGACAAGGGAGAGAAAGATGACTGGTTCTGTCTGCCATGCCCTGTCACGCTCCCCTGCTGTGTGCCTTTGGTGCGAGAGCCCCTTGCACGCAGAGTCTAAGGTGCAGCGCTACGGCTCGTTGAAGCAACGTGGCTGTGGATACAGCAGGCCAGTGACTTGTGGCTCGGCCTGAGAAAGAGCACCCGTGAACACTGCAGGAGGGCTGGCTGTGTTCGCCTGCCGGGTTTCCGAGGGTGCTTTTGACTCTGTGCGGTTCTGCCTTACCCCACCCGCTTAGACCCACTCAGAGTAAGGTCCTCTGTGAGTGGAATCGCCAGGGGCTCCCTGAGACCAAGGCCCCTCCTGGTCTGAAAGTCTAAGGCACACGCAGCTTCTGACCGAGAGAATGAATGCGCAGAGAATCCAAAGCGGAGGAAAATGTTTCTAAACTATTGTCCACTGATTTGTAGTCGAAAGTGAAGATCTCTAAAACTTTGTAATCCAAGGGAAAGCTGAGATGGAGTTTATAAGTCCTTATGTGACCATGACATCGGCCACACAGCTAATATGTAAATTGTGGCATAGGCATATCTGGGGAGTTATTTTTAAAATATTTTCTGAGAAACTATGAGAAACTGAAAACCGTCACTTCTTGTAGGTCCTAGAACTCAATCTGTTTGTTTTTCTATGTTTACAGAAATTGGGATTTTAAGCCAAGAAGAGAAAGTTGAAACTGCAGTCCCAGTGAAGAATGAAGTCCCCGCCTCTGAGTCGAGCCCCCCATGCGTCTCAGCAGCTGGCCCAGCACCTCCCTGCCCGTCCTCGGAGACCCCGGAGTCCCAGCTCAGCAAGGACCCTGTGGAGAGCCCAGCCAGAAAGCAACCCAAAAACAGAGTAAAATTGGCAGCCAACTTTTCCTTTGCACCTATAACCAAGCTTTGACTCGTTTTGAGCATAGAATTAGGATGGGAAAACACTGTCTGATTCTGCACACAAAAGTGGGTTCAAAAACACAGCCTTTTCAGTTCACAAAAACCCCCTAGAAGCCACTTACTTCATCATTAGATGTGGAACGTTTCCATAACATTTTGTTTCTTTTAGATTGAACACAGCTTTGAGCTGAAGTTTTACTTTCCTTTTTTTTCCCCCTCTCAATTTGAAAAAACAAAAAACTTGTGGCATTTGTTAAAGCATCCTTAATACGTTTGACCCAATTTTTCTGAATTATTAGGAAACATAATGGTGTTCCGTAAGAAGAAAGCAGTAGGAACTCGGCCAGAAGGAGGTGGTTTCACTTCCGTTGAGCCGCGTCAGTGGGATAATCCTCCACGTAGCATCATAGTCTCTCAGCCTTTGCTTACTGATGTTTCCAGACAGTGTTAATCAAATGCATGATGTGTCTTTGAAGCAAAGCCGGTTCAGGGCCCTGCGTGGTCACACAGCGGAGGAGGAGGGTGGGCGAGGTGGCGAGAATGTGTGTTCAGATGGGACGTGAAGGTTCCTGGCTTCCATGTGACTTGTAAGCGTGCCTCATTTTTTATTTAACTATGTCTGTAGTTGACAAAGGTGACTTCATCACAGATCTTTTAAAATGTTTCCACTTTGGGGTTCCATTTAGAGCTTTCTAGAAAGTTGAGGATGTTTTAAGCTTCCCTTTTATGTTAAGTTCCAGTTGGATATGGAGTAGGTTAAGCAAAAGGAGATGGTCTTGGTGTCATGAAGTTCAGGTCAGCTTTTGATTCCAACACACATCACTGTGTGTCGAGAGGCAATGTTGGGAAGAGAGTCTGATTTTCTAAAATATGCATCAAATGCATAAATTACGAATCAGAGCCGAGGGGTGAGGTGCTTTAACAGGGGCGGCATCGATACTCTTTCCACTAGGAAGAGACAGAAATTCTATCTATCCATGGGAAGGCCAAGGTTGATCAACTTAACCTTGTTTCTGTAATTTTAAAGCTGGTTTTGGTGGCTGGGAAGCTTTATGCGTGAGTCTATACGTGTCCTGTCTTTTAATCGTGTCTGCTTTTACCCTGTTACTTCTCGCTGTTGGAAGCGTGTTTGAGTTTTTTGTGGTATCTGATGTTGGCATTTGGGAAAAGCCAGCCTTTGAGGGAGCACTGCCCTGTGGAATGACCTTCGCCTCGAGGCGGCTGAGGCGTCCGGTGACGGGTGGCCTCTCACCCCTCCTGGAGAAACCTGACATTTACAATGGGTTGTATTTGTTGGGCAAAAAGGCGGATGCATTCATAGAGCAGAAAGAACCTGGTGGCATAAGGTCTTCCACTAGCAAGATGGTTTCTTTTGGGGAAATGTTTATATTTTGCAATTTCTAGAAAGCCAGAAAATGGGCTCTGATTTCATAGCCAGCATTTTGATAAAATGCCACAAAATAAGGGCTATAGAGAGATTTTTACAAGTCAGATTTTTGTTCCCCAAATCTTTTAAATGAAGCCAGTGATGCCCAGTTCTCAACACGTGGCCCCAGTGGAGAGGAACAACGCTGGAAAGGCCTTCTAAGCCGGATGGCACTCTGAATCCCCCTGAAGGCCTCTCCCCTACAGACATAGTGTGACAGGAAGCAAAATGCCAATGTGCAATCTTTTTTAAGAAGCTTTTAAACAGTGTAATAAAGTTGGCATTGAGAACAACAGTAGCCTCATTCTGAGGTTTCCTAAGGCTGAATTGGCACGCTTGGACTTGCGTTTTGCTCACATGGAAAGAATTGTGGACCTGAAAATCGTAAGAGGTACCATTACAAGTCACTAGGAACCATCTCAAAGAGCAGCTTCTTTGGGCGACAGGCAGAGAAGAGGCTGAGGTCGGGCACTGTCGCGTGTGTGTGGTCGAGCCGTTGGCTGGAGCCGCCGGTCAGCCCGGGACGCGCATGTGTATCACAGTCGCTGCTGGAAGATGCGAGAATACAGCGGGAGCTCGTTGTGTTCGTAATGTATTCCACAATGGCCAGTCCAAGTACTATCTATTTTTTTATCCAGAGGCTTAATTAAATGGTGTGATGCAGTGATGTATGAGAATTAAGACAATGAAATTCTTTATTTCTGGGTGGAAAGATGCACCAGATTAATATGTTTAAAAAAAGACAAAAGTTCTCACAACCCCCTTTCCCATCTCGCACTGTTTGTTTTCGATCGGGCTTGGGGAAGAGATGTTTTTCTTAACTGTCTCTCTGTTTGAACACTTTTTTTGTGGTTCAAGTGCTGTTTTGTGTGTTGGGACCAAACAGTTGTCAAATAAACTTTACAAGCAAGCATCTAATTTGAGTTTTCCAAGTGAGTGTTGTGTTTGTTTGAGGGGAGGGACTATAAAGTTCCCTCACTTCTCACCCCTCAGAACATCTGACTGAGGGCGGCGGGGAGAGCAAACTGGCCTGCCGTCTGGGAGGCCCTTTTAATTTGGCACCGGCCCCAGCAGGTGACTGCACTGTTGGCCCTTTGTCATCAGGACCTTCCAAGGTTTCCAGCCTAATGCCAGCTGATAATCATGTGTGGGGAAACTACAATAACCACAAAAGCCCTCTGGGATCTCTCTCTCTGGGGAAGAAATCCATTTTGCAGGCTTTCTTGATTTTGGTCAGTGCCAGGCAGGTGCTTTTTTTTTTTTTTTTTTTTTTGGTGTGGAAGATTGGCCCTGAGCTAACATCTGTGCCAGTCTTCCTCTATTTTGAATGTGGGATGCCTCTACAGCGTGGCTTGACCAGCAATATGTAGGTCCATGCCCAGGATCTGATTCCATGAACCCTGGGCCGCCAAAGCAGAGCACGAGAACTTAACCACTATGCCACCAGGCCAGCCCCCAGGCATGCTTTTTGAATAAGCGCATTTGGAAAAGACTCCTTTCACAGATGCCATTGTGAAACCCTTCCCCTGAGACCACCATGACTGACACCCCTCACACCTCCACCCCATCGCAAGAATCTCAAAGGACCCAGAAGAGACTTCAATGTTTGGTGAATTGCTTCTTAATGAAGTGCAATATGTTTTTCAAAGTTCAACCGTAAAAAGCTCTTAAAAACCTTTGGCAATCCTTTCAAAACACCTTCCATGGTAGCACATTTTTGCAGAAAAACTTGAGCTGCTGCCCTGCCGCTTTAGAGTGGGGCACGGAGGGCTTGTGGGTCTAAATTGGGGTTTGGAGTAGGGCGTTGCGTTCTCTCTCTCTGCGGATTTCCCATCTGGTCTGGAGACGGAGCTTGAGGATGGCTGGGGGAAGGCAGCCCGTCCCTGCCCAGGAGATGGTGTCATTCTCCAGGGCCAGACCCCAGACGTGTGGTTAACCCTGCCGGTTCCCTTTCCCGCCAGGAGCATCAGGCTTCGGGACCTCTCTGGTTTCTGGCTGCTCCACGTGGGCAAAGACTGAGCCATGGCTCAGACTGGACGCATTCCGCTTCCCCCCACAGAGGGACCCCCTTCGCTTCCGTCCGCTCTGCGGTTGGGACAGGGCTGGGGGAGGGGCAGGAACCCTGACCCGCTGCCCCATAAACCTGCGGTCGGCGTGGTCCCCACCCCTGCTTTACTTGACCTCGCACTCTCCTGCACGGCTTTCCTCCAGGCCCGTACGATGGCTGGCCAACCTCCGGGCTGCCGATGTGACCACAGCATCAGCCTCATCTGACTCCGCTCTGCGGGGGGAGAGGCTGGGAAGGCCGATCCGATTTGCTAACACTTCAGGGCCAAGGGTCGAGTCTCTTTCCCAGGAGAGTTTCCCGGGGAGCCGGGCAGCCCCGAGGAACAGCTAGGGTTGGAATATGAGGGAACCTGGTCGCCTTTGGGACGAAGCTGGCATTATCGAACTGTCAGGAGAGAAGATCCCTCAGTTTTCCGGTGCGTGAGATGAGGAGCTTAGATCTCAGGCCAGAGATCCAGGGCCAGAACTTTCCTCAGCAAGAGGAAGAGAAGGAGTCACATTTCCAGGAAAGCAAGGATTTGGGAATGAGGCATTCAGGGCACAGAAGAGGAAAAGGGGAAGAGACAGCGGCAGGTGGAAGCTGAGTAGCCGGCTGCATGGGGGGAGCCAGCCAGGGGGACGGCAGTAGGGGGGGCCCGGGCTGGCAGGGCAGACCTTGGCCCCATCTCTTCCAACTGCGACAGGCAGCTACAGGCCTCTTCTTCCATCGCTGCCAGGAAGCCTTCCCAGCTGCAGGCCTGGCATGAGGGGAGCCCCCACTCCCACCTCCCGCCCTTTCTCCCTCTCAGTTTCTGATGTCACACCGAGCACAGACGAGTCCACCCACAGACCACACGGTCCCCGCCCTTGGTGTTAGCAGCCGCTGAATCTGGTGTGTCCAGGCCACACATAGAAGCAGGAAAGAAGTTTCTGGAAAGAAATGTCCGTCCTCAAGTAGAATTCCTGTTTGCTTCTGTATGTGGGGATGCCAATGGGGTTTTGCACATGGACTCTGAGGCCTCCCCCTTGCTGACCCTCCGCCCTCTGCTGGCTGAGGGCCCCAGGTTTTGTTGGCTGTCAGCTGGAAGCCACCTGCAAATCTTGGAGGCCGCCCACCGTTCCCTGCCATATGGGCTTCCTCAAAATGGCAGCATAGTTCACCAAGCCAGCGAGGAGAATCTCTCTAGTCCGCCAAGAGGGAGCCTTACATAATGTCACGTAATCAGGACAGTGACCTCCCAGCATCTTCGCCAGCTTCCATTAGTTCCAAGCAAGTCACAGGTTCACCTCCTAGATGATCCATAAGTGTTTGATGAATGAATGCATGACTGACGTAGGAGGCCCAAGACATCCAATCCAGCTCACAGGAAGAAAGGCTCCTGGGCTAAACCTTTCGAGGGTCAACAACCAAGCTTCGAAGCTGCAAGGGCCCTTAAAGACCGACCAGTCCAGCCAGCCCCTGCCTGCACACTGAGGTTTACAGATGGGGAACGTGAGGCTGCAGAGGGTGAGCCCAGGTCACTCCATGGCACAGCTGAGCCAGAAGCCCTGGTCTACGCAGCTCCAAAGTCCAGTCTTCACTAAGCCCAGTGTGGGGACCTAATGAGTAAGACGTGGACCCAGCCATACCTTCCTGCCTCGGACTCGGGCTCAGACAGGAAGACCCCTGTGGGGGAGTGGTTCTCAAATCGGAGAGGGCATCGACTCGCCAGAGAAACATGTTTCAAATGCAGGCTGTCTGCTAAAACCACTGGCCTGGGCTCTCAAAACCATCAGGGTCATGAGAGAGAGAGAAAAATGGAAGGAAACCAAAGAGACGTGGCCTTGAAAAGCCATGCTTCCTCCTGGGCCAGATCTCAGAGAGGGAAGGAGGACAATCGCCATAATGGCAAATATCAGGACAATCAATGGCATGCAATTACTGGAAAACAGGATGGTGTCACTGGACTTGGAGAATTTTTCTGCAAGATGAGAGGGAACGCCCGCGTTCTTTAACACATGCTGAAGGATTTAAGGGCAAAGCGACGTTAAGGCTGCATCTAAAATCATTCTGGGGAAAAAACCAAACGTGCCAATAGAGAACGAGAATAAAGCAGAGGCAGCGAAGTCCTAGCCATCAGTGACTCTGAGCGCCAAGGGCATACGGGGATTTTTTTGTACCGTTTTAAAGACAACTCTTCTGTAAGTCCAAAATGATTTCAAAATTAAAAATCATCTTAATATTGTTGCACTGGCTGCCTGGGCCTCTCTGGAGACGGAGGCCCCAACGTGGGGCAGTTAGGTTCAGGTGCTGACTGGCCCCGGGGCCACGCTTCGGCCAGCCCCGCCCGGAGCCTGAAGCCACAGAAATGCTCCCTCAGGACTGTCTTCCCTTCCGAACACGCAGATCGTGGCTCACATGGGTCAACAGTTGCTGCTCCAACCTGAACAAACAGCTCTTGGGTGAAGCAAGTTAAGAGCATGCTGGGGGCCACAGGGGCCTGGCAGTCCCAGCGCCAGCTCGATTTCTTTCTGGCCTGGCCTGCCCATGGGGCTGGGCTGGATGTCGGAGAGAGAAGGGGACACAGAACATTGAATCGGCCTGGGCATAGGGTCGGGGTCTGGGTTCTGTCCCGGCTTTGGTGAGCTTGCTGGAGACCTTAGCAAATCCCTGCCCTTCTTTGAAAGCCTGTTTCTGATTCTTTAAAAGGCAGGGGACACTTTAACTTCCCAGCATCCATTCTCTCTCTTCTGGCACAACTGGGCTGACCCCGCCCCTGGCTCCAGGGTCAGCCTTTGGACCCCAGCTTGACTAAGCAGAGAGCCACACCCCTCTGGCCCAGCAAGTGATTCCGGGCTGGGCATGTGACTGTTTAAAATGAGACATGGGGCCCAAAATGGAGTTGCTTATGCTAAGTCCCACGTCACCAAACTGAGACTTGACTACAGTTTCAGCTCTCCCAGAAATGGAGTCTTAAACCAGTCAATTAGCAATCACCTGGCCAGCACTAGTTAGGTACCTGCCTGATTGACCTTGCAAGAGCCAGTCTGAGTCCAAGTGACAGCGTGTGAAGCCCTGGACCCCATGGGACCCTAGATCTCTGGACATCCCAACCCAGGAGCCAGGAAATGCCCTTATTTTTTGCCTGTTTAGATTCAATTTGGGTTACTTACAACGCAGAGAATCCTGATGCAGAGAGCTCCCGATGCAGGGGGCTCCAGCTCCGCCTTGGGGGCAGCGGGGCCACCGAGAGGCCCTCTCAGCCGGGCGGCCCCCACTCCCACACCACCCCAGCCTCGCCTCCTCCAGCTCCGCTCCCTGCTGCGTCTCACCATGGACATGTGTCCTCCCTCAAGAAAGTCCCAGAAACCCAGACTCAGTTAGCTGCTCCCTCCCACGCTCCTGCGGCCTCTGTGCTCACCGCTTTCCTAGTGGGATGGAGGAATTCCACAGCTGTTCATCAAAACCCAAACCCGATAGGGCTGCTCTTCCTGTGGGAGGAGAGGCAATGAGCCACATCCATCTTATTAGCAGAGAAATAAAGCTTCGTGGGTGGGAGGTGAGCCCCAGAGCTGGCTAGCAGCACGGCCAAGCCTTCTCTCGAAATGCAGTGGGCCTGGAGTCGAGGGACTCCTGAAGTGGGAGGGACATTGCTGGTGAAGAGACCTGGAGATGGGGGGCAGCCATCCACATGACAGAGCTGGTGGAAATGGGAAATGGAATAGTCAATTCTTCACTGGTCTGTGTGGCTGAGACGTGAACCCCCTCCCACCTCCCTGAATGTTCTGGAAGCTGGGCTTCACTTTCTGAGGCCTGGTGCAGCTTGGTCTCCGTGCTGAGTAGGGAAGAGGGAGCTGAGTTCCATGTCAGCCTTGGTGAGAGTAGAGGGCGGGACGCCTTGGAAGGGATGTGAGGGTCTGGAGAGCGGTGGGGAAGCCGTCAGGGTCGGGAGTGGCTATGGGACCCTAAGCCTGGGAGAAGATGTGGACATCCAGCGGAAGCATGTGGAACGGGGTTTCAGCTGACATTTGGGTTACGACAGCTTGTCACACCGCACTGTGTTCACGTGTCCCCTCCCTGTCAGCTTCGTGAGGGCAGCACCCAGTTGGCTAATCCTGCTGGTCAGTGGGTTTCGTTCAGACTTAACAGTGGTTAGGCCTCCCCTGCTTGACGTCCATCCCGCTCACTAGAACGTACGTTACCTGAAGGCAGGGGCGTCCCTGTCGGGCTCAGCTCTGTTCCCCAGTACCCGCCACGTGCTGCCTTCATGAGTGGAATGAACGAATGGAAAAATCGCCTGACATTTGTTCCTCAAGCCAGTTTCCCTGCATGTTTTGCCCCAGCCCATGGGGCCCACCCAGTGTCCTGCTGGTGGCACTGGGCATGTCGTAACTGCTTCTTCTCGAGCTGCAGAGGAGCTGAGCTGTGAGCTCCTGCAGGTCAGTGCTGCCCAGCCACTGCAGAATGGAAAGGTTTATAAGAGGCTCAGCTGCTGCCGGCATGGCCATGAGTCACCTGGAATCAATTACAGCTCAACAGGGAATGGGGTAGTGATTTTGCTGGGCCTGGAAATGAGAAACACCCTGAGCCCGGCTCTCACCCTGCTCTCAGACTGGAGTCCCAGCTCTACCACTTACATGCTGTGTGACCTTGGGCTGATCACCCCCCTCTCTGAGCCTCAGTTTCCCTATCTGCCAAATGGGGGTGATGATCCCCCTCCCTCCGTTGGAACAGTGGGTGAAGGAGCACTCTCCTGCTTGATGCAGCTGGCTTCCTTGCCAGCAACTTACTGAAACTGCTCATGAACTCCATCCTATCGCCAGTCCCTTTTCATAAAGTTCTTAAGGTCGCGTGACCTCTGGGTCAGGTTGGATGCTGTGGACACACCCTCCTTGATGCTGCCTGGTGATCTTGCCTCCTCTCCAGCTGCTCCCACTCAGTGTCTCCCCTTAAATATTGGTGTGGGCAAGGGTGTGAAGCTGGAGGAGCGGGGAGAAAGGAGGTGGGACAGACACGCGGGGGCCGGGTCACATAGGGCCTCAGAAACCCAGGCTACTATGAGGATGGCGGGAAGGTACAGGAGAGTTTCAAACGGAGAAGCAACACACCTGGTTAGATTTGCACTCGAGGAAGGTCATTCTGGCTTCAGAGTGGCTCACAGGTGGACCAGAGAAAGGGTGATGAGAAGAAGGGCCAGCGGCGAATCTGAGAAGTTCTGGGCCCAGGTAACAGTGTGTGAAGGTCCATGAAAGGAGCCAACAGATGGCGTGGCAAGAAGAGCCAAAGAAGCCTTCTGTGGCCCCAGTGCAAAGAGAGATCGAAGCGACAGATGCGATGAGGCTAGGAATGCTGGAAGGGGCCAGACCCGTGAAGGGCTTTTAAACCACGTGAAAGAACACAGATTTCATCCTAAAGGCCATGGGATTGGTCTTCAAGAGGGGAATGACAACCAGGTTTGCATTATTCAGAAAATCACCCGGCCGCTGTGTGGAGCATGACCAGCGCTAAGGCCAGTTAAGAAGCTACTGCAGTTGACCAAGCAAAGATGATGGTGGCTACCCTGGGGGTGTGGCGGTGCGGGCAGCTCCTGGAGAAACTTAGGAGGTAGAAGCTACAGACTTGGCAATTGCATGGATGCGAGGAGGAATAGAAGAGTCCAGGACAAGTCCTTGGGTGACCTTGGGCAAATGGCTGGTGCCCATTCATGAGATTAAAAACACAGAGGAAGCTGAGGCAGTGTAGGATGAGGGTTGGCTAACTTTTTCTTCAAGGGCCAGAGAGGAGGTATTTTAGGATTTGCAGGCCATGTGGTCTCTGCCACAACTACTCAGCTCTGCTGTTGGCGTACGAGAGCAGCCATAGACGATACATACACAAATGCACTTGGTTATGTACCAAGAAAACTTAATTTACAAAAACAGGTGGTGGGCCGGTTTGCCGACATGATTCAGACATGGCACATTTGATGTACCCACTCTGGATCCAAATGGAGATCCTCGGGAAGCAGTTGGAGAAATGTCCTGAGCATAGGAGAAAGATCCAGGTGAAAGAGAGAATGCAAGAGCAGAGTGCAGATGGCCATCTAAGACCAGGAGAGAGGGAAGAGCAGAATGCCGAGGGCCAGGCTCTGAGGACACGGAAGTGATAAAGGAGACTGGAGAAGGTCCTCCTGAGCAGTGGGAGGTACACCTAGAGAGTGGGGCATCTTGGCGGTCGGGTCAAGTGTGTGTTGCAACATGCTGCAGCAAACTAGGACAGTGTGAGCGCTGAGGTGTGTCAACTGGCTGTAAATGAGGGGTGCAGAATATGCCACCCGAAAATATGCCCCTTTGGCATATGGATTATTTTGAGCTAAAGGCCATTGAGAACCAGCAGAGGCAGGAAAAGGTCTAAAAATGGCACAGAGTTTCCCTTTTGTAAAGGAAATTTCCATTTAGAAAGGAAATTTCCATTTGCAAAAGCTGTCTTCCCTTCCCATACCAGGAAGAGGAGGACTCTTACCAATGGAGAAGGCAGGACCTAAATCTGCGTAACTAATCTTACTAAACCATCCTTGTTCATGATCCTTTTCCTGGTCACCTTCCTATAAATTGCTTCCCCCGCCCAGGAGCCCAAAATGCCTTTTCCTTTGTTTTGGCTAAGATGGTATATAAGCTCAAGTTCTAACCACCTCTTTGAGTTACTCACCGCTGGGTGCTCCCACCTGTACGTGCACGATGCACGGGTTAATAAGCTTGTGTTTGTTTTCGTCTTGTTAAGCTGGCCAGTCTCATTTACAGGACTCCAGCTGGAGAACCTAAGACGGGTAAAGAAAAAGGATTTCTCCTCCCCTGGATAACCAAATGGTTATGTCCCTGGTGAGAGGGCTCTGTGACAAGACAGTGACAGAAACCAGATTAAAATAGGTTGAGGAGAGGGCTAGAGATGAGGAAAATGGAGATAGCAAGATAGACGATTCTGTGAAGATGTAAAGAAAGGCGGTGTCTGCAAAGGAAGATGGGATGGGGGGTTGTTTGTTTTTTAATGGGAAAGATTTGTTCAAATGCTGATGGGAAGAGAGGAGACTATTGAGGATACAGGAGGAGGAGGGGAATGAATGGTGGTCCCATCACTAACTGCCTCTGGGACCTTGGACCACTTCCTCGTCTGGGAAGTGGACGTGATGATAGGATCTGCCTCGTGGGGTTGATGTGAGGAGCAGACGAGAAAATGTGGACACATGGCTCAGAGCACAGCGATAAAGCCCTCAATACATCTTACTCTTATTATTATCCCTCTCCCCCCAAAGCCTTCCCAAAGGAGCAAGTCTGGGTGTGCAGGACCCTGCGGTCTGCCAGGCTTCCCAGCTTTGCAGGCAGCTCTGATTATGGGGAAGCATCTTGAATCATTACTTTCTTCTGCTCTTCTGTGAAAGCCTAAATAAATGATGTATTTTTGTCTTAAAAAAAAATCAATAGAAATAGCAGGAACATAAGTTAGGTCTACCCCAGAGCTCAGTAGACGGACTAGAGGCAGGATTTTTATGAGGGTTTCGATCTCCCTCGGCTTGTTGGATCGGTGAGTGACTGCTCTCTAGTTGGTCTGGGCTCAGGCCTGCATTTTCTCCAGGGAAGGGAGAGTGGCGGGCCATCTGTAGCCTTTATTTTTATTGCAAGAATGGGAAGCATCTGTGTTGTAGGTTGAATAGTGTGCCCCCGGAGTTCATGCCTACTTGGTCCCTCAGAATGGGACCTGTTTGGAAATAGGGTCTTTGCAGAAGTAATTAAGGGAAGGCTCAAGATGAGATCACCCTGGGTTTAGGGTGGGCCCTGTACCCAATGACTGGTGTCCTTAGAAGAAGAGGAGAGGTGGCACTGGCAGTGTCCTGAGGGAGCCTCTGCAGCTTCAGAACGGCAGGAAGTGACGTGCAGGCTGGAGCCTGGGAGGAAGCAGAAACACATCTGAGACCGAGGGGGAGGGGCTGAGGGCATGCTGCCCGCTGGGAAGGGCCATCGAACCCAAGACTCCGGGGTCCTCAGAGATGCTTTGTGTCACCTTGACTTGAGAGAAATTCGGATTAACTTTTGATTTATAAATATTTTGAAAACTGCGACCCATTAACGGCCTAAGACTTTTACTTCTAGGAGTTTATCTTAAGGAAAGGTCAGGAACTCAGATGAAGCTTTATCCCTCAGGATGTTTATCGTGACATTATTTGTAATACTGAAGGACTAGAAACAGCCTAAATGTCCAACAGTGAGGAAATGGTTAAATAACGGAATATCCCCAAGATGGATTACTAAGCAGCCACTGTAAATATTTATGAAGAGTGTTTAATGTTTACAAAGAGCTTTTAATGACGTGACACGACAGGGATACAATGCTAACAGAAGAAAGAAAACTGGTAATAAAATGGTACAATATGACGTCAATCGTGAAAAAAAAAAGCATAAAAAAAGACTGAAAGGAAATATGCCAAAATGTCAGAGTGATCTCTAGTTGGAGGAATTATGGGAGTTAAAAAAAAAAACCCCAAAGAACAAAAAACTTGTTTATACTTTCTCTACTTTTTAGATGATTCACTATGTACATGGATTCCTTCCACAGTCAAGAAAAAAGTAAAAACTTTATAAAGGCTGTGTACGCGGTTTCTATTTTTATTTTCTCCGATGGATGATTGTACATCAGCGAATCTTGGGTTAGGCTAACTACTGAGGCCGGTCACGACACACTCACACGTACAGAGAGGTCACACGGGCTGTGCCGGGCTGGCTGTAGCAGATGTACATTGTTACACTGGTGGAATTGTTAGGCTGGTTACAATACACCACCAATGACGGGACACGGTTGGGTCAGGCCGACTCTCCCACCGCCGTTGTTGTTTGCGGAGGTCTGTGTGTTAGGCTGGTGAGTGGCGTCCCGCTGGCGCTCCCTCCAGTGGCCCCCAGTGGGTGGAGAGCGCCTGGGTCAGCATCTGCTCTGGGTCCCCTTGCCTCGGTGTTGGAGCCTCCAGCTGTCCACTGCCCCTTCCCGGCACTGGGTGTGCCCCAGCCCAGGCCCCACCCCCCCACACCTGCTCCACACACCTGGGGCAGACATGGCAAGGGAACAAAGAGCCAAGAGGAAGTGGACGTGCTCCTGATGGGAACCGTGCCCAGACACAGGAGGGAACGAAGCGGGAGATGAGACCACGACACCACACACAAGCTCATTCTTTACAGACGGGCCCCTCTGTGTCTTCAAAGCACGTGGGCTGTGTGGAGCCTTTGAGGGTACAGCCCTTGGGAGAGGAGAGATGGAGGACGGGAGCTGTGCCCATTTGGGGCAGGCCTGACAGCAGAGCTAGGAGGGCGGATGGGGGATGAGTCCAATGTGGTGCTCAACTGTTGAAGAGTCACGACTATACACACCTGGGGACCATGCCCCTCCCCCAGTTCATTCGCACGGTGGGTTAGATACAGCTAGATAGAAGTGGAGATATACTTTTTTGAGGGAGGACCTTTCCTGGTGGTTGGATAAACAGTGAGACAGACTCCTGGGTTCAGCATGCTCTGGGGAGGGCCATGCGACGGTGAGGGACTGCCTATTGCTACACTCTGTACAGGACGGCTGGGCCCGCCCGCCGCGCCCACGGCCCCTGGCGGCAGTCACGGGCTTGCCTTCAACCCCTTTGGCCTCGGAGAGCTCTTGGGCCCCGGTGAAATGGGGGCTAGGAAGGGGGTCCCCATTGCCCTGGGGGCACCCCACGTGGGGGCTACATGATATTGCACTGGGTGGCCCCACAGCAATCCTTGATGAGCGCCAGCCCCGTCTTGGCCACCGTGGGCTTACTAGGTGGGGGCTCTGCTTTCTTCTCTGCTCGGGAGCCTGCAGCAAGGTAGGAACAGAGAGAGAAAGAGGAGAAAAGGGTGAGAGGGAGAGGTGAGGTGAGGAGAGCCCTGATCATATACAGCCCTAGTCCCCTCCCCACTCCTGGCCAGGCCTTGCTTCTACTCCACAGATCAGGTGGTGTGGAGAGCTGGCGTGCTGGTGGTCCTGGTGACTGTCGCTGACTGTGGGCCCACTGGCTTTCGTTCTTTGGCTTCCAACCACAGCTTTTAGTCCTATGCAGTTCTCCTCACTGTCATATCTGCCAAGCCCAGCACAGGGTCTGGTCTTCAAGAGGTATTTGGTGAATGGATAAATGAGAAATGTTGTTCCAGTCACTTCTTGACTGGAACAACATGAGGGCTCACATCTTTCAATTCTGGAAAATGCATACATTGTCTTTTCGGATGCCCCCATCTCTCATTCTCTGTTCTCTCTCCTTCTGGAATGCTTATTAGACATAAGTTGGACCTACTTACCCTATCCTCCATGTTTCATAATTCTCTTTCATATTTTCCACCTCTTTCTCTCTCTGTGCTGCAATCTGGGTAATTTCCTCACCTCTGTCTTCCAAGTTAATGAATCCTCCTTCAGCTGTGTCACTGTGTTTAATCTATTGAGTTTTTACTTCAGTGATGGTAATTTTTTTAGAAGGCTAATTGTTTGCAAATCTACCTTTTCTTTTTTCAAAGCGTCCTCCTATTTCATTTTGGGGGGTAGTCCTTCTTCTGTCCTTTTAATCATTTTAAATATACTTATTGTCTCTTTTAGATAGTTATTTCTGGTTCTTGGGAAGACAGTCTCTTTGTTGCATCTACTGACTGCCCTCGTGGTGGTTCAAGTCTCCATGAGTTTTAAATTTTTATTGGGAGCTCATCTTCATGGGGGTTGTTTTATCTGTAGGCTGTGTATTATGGGATGCTGTAGGGTTCCTACTGAGCAATTTTGCATTTGCTTTGCTGGGGTCCCAGAGATTTCACTGGTTTTATGTTAGGTTTAATTTTTAAACATGGGATTCCAACAGCAGATAAGTAGTGTAAACTTGGACCCCACACTTGGCCCCTTGCACATGGTACAGTCTTGGTGTTTTGATTTCTTGCTAGAATTCTTTTTTCTATCCATAACCCTACATAGAAGGCAAGTTTCTTTGCTCCTTCTCCATAGGTAGGTGGAGTTTTCCTAATTGGCCTTTCCTGGAAGAGACAGTCCATTGAGGACACAAGGACCTCGTGCCTTTTGATTTTAGGGGCCTGTAGAAGTGATCATGGCTC
Source organism: Equus quagga (assembly GCF_021613505.1). Classification (NCBI taxonomy): domain Eukaryota; kingdom Metazoa; phylum Chordata; class Mammalia; order Perissodactyla; family Equidae; genus Equus; species Equus quagga. The sequence goes on along the minus strand of NC_060273.1, from coordinate 12,373,490 downwards.
TTCTCTATCTTTATCCTCCCACATTCTACAACTGTGTTTTCATGAGATGTTAATGGATGGTCAGGGAAAACTAGGTTTGTGGCTGTAGTAGATAGTGGCAACTTTGGGGTTTTGTCGTCCTAGTAAGATTTCCAGTCCCTTTTCCTCTGGTCACAGCTCATGTCGCTGTGGCTACAGGAGTGGGCATGTGACATAGATCCAGCCAATCACAGTATCCCAGCCTCTTGGGGGCAGTGATGGGCCTAGGAGGTGGGAACATGATCCAGGAAAGGCCAATCGGCATCTTTCACTGAGATTTATATGTTTAGATACCAGGAGAGAGTGTCTGTGGTGTCGCCCCACTGCCGCTGAGCTGTGGTTCTGGAGCTCTGGCCCCATGGAGAAGGCCTGTGTAGTAGGAGAAAATGAAGCTAACATGCAAATGGGGGTGGAGATGAGAAAGGGAGGAAAAGAGATGGCATCCTAGCAGTGTCCAGTCCCTGAAGTCCTGGTTCTTGTTGCTCTTTTTCCAACAAATCCCCTTTCTTGCTTAGGCTAGTTTGAATTGGGCATCCATTTCTTATAACCGAAAGCAGCCTCACTGGGTCAACAAAGAGAAGACAGTTCCATGACAGCAGGACCTGTTATCACTTCAATATGCTAATGGACATTGGGACCAACAAATAGAGGGTCAAAAAAACAGCATTTCCCAAACTTATTTCATACGGAACCCTTTTTGCTCTGAGTGTCTTATGAGGCTAATATTCTGCGAGGCATGCTTTGGGTTCCACTCCTCCAGAGATTCCAGCTCCAGCAGAGGCCAGAGCTCCCTGAGCCTCAGTCCCCACCTTCGTGCCTCAGTGGCCACCCTGCTTCTGCTTCTTCTATGAAACATATCAAAACACGTGATGAAAGAGCAACAGCTGCTGCCAGGACCAGCTACACGGTTTGTAGAACCCAGTGCAAAAGGAAAACGTGGGGCCCCTGGTTCCAGAGTTCTTCTGAGTTTCAAGGCAGCAACAGCAGAACATTAAAGCAAGCACAGTGCCCTTCCGGCCTGGGGCGCTGGGAGACGGCACAGCTTGCACGCCCATGAAGCCGGCCCTGCCTGCTGCCATCTGTGCCCTAGTTGGATCTCTAGAAAGCATCCCAGGTCTCTTTTAAATGCCCTTTTCTCTTGGATCGGCGAGGAGGAGGAATAATGTTTGCACTCACTGGCTGGAGATTTGGTTACTTTGTCTAGAGGTTTTAACTTGATTCGCAGGAAATCGGCGATTTCCTTGTCTTCTTCTTGCTCCCTGTGAAGACAGATGTGTAAAGACAAGAGGAAAGTGCAGTAAGCAAGGAAAGCGTCAAGGAAGCGATAAAGTGAGGCAAGAGGTTAAGTGTGTGGGACCATGTATCAGGCGTTGTGGACGGTGAGTGCATGTTGTGTGTTATGTGGGGCGGTACATGTATGTTATCATGTGGTATGTATGTTATGTGGGGTGGCACGTGTATGTTGTGTGTGGTGCATGTATGTTGTTTTGTGTTACGTGGGTGGTATGTGTGTTGTGTGGGGCGGTGCATGCATGCTGCGTGTGTGGCGTGTGCATGTTGATATGTGTTACTTGCGAGTGGTACGTGTATGTTATCATGTGGTATGTGTGTCATGTGGGTGGTGCATGTATGTTGTGTGTGGTGCCTGTATGTTGTTTTGTGTTACGTGTGAGTGGCACATGTGTGGCACGTGTTACGTGTGGGTGGTGTGCATATGTTGCATGTTATGTGTGTATGGTGTGTGTGTGTTGTGCTTGATGAACCTGCTCTGAAGCAGAGACACGTATCAACAATGGAGTAAATGTCTACTAGTGCTGAGGTGAGACCCCAGGGCAGAGGCAGGGACATCACAAGACCCAGCCTCCCTTTCGGGGGTTCCGTGAGCTGGGCAACACCTCTTCCGACCCTGTACCTGTCAGTCACCTAGACACCTGTGCTCCCACAAGGTGCTGCCAGGCCTCAGAAGACAAGTCACCTCAGCTCTTCCAAAGGTCGCCAGGGGCAAAGTCAGAGGGCCAGGCCTGGCTGAGCTAGACAAGGGGGCAGCCCAGGGGTCTCGGACGACCCAGGAGGACACAGAAAACAAAGAGGGAGTTTCCGTCTGGGTTGGAAGAAACCCTGTGAGCCTCTTTCCTGTGGAGTGCTCCAAAGGCTCGGCTCCAGGACAAAAATATTCAAGGATCAGCATTCACATCTTTCCCAGGCCGGCTTCCTCAGGGGCCTCCAGCGTTGTCCTGATCAAGGTGGCAGGTGTGTCTGCAAATAGGAGACCCTGGAGGCTAAGAAAGGGCATCGGAGCCACCAAGGACGGGGAAGAGAAAAGAACAAAGCCAGGAAGTGGAGAGGGCAGGCAAGGAAGCCGGTCACTACGGGGGGCAGGGTTTCTGTAGAAACCAACAGAAGTTTCTAGAAATTGCCTTGATGCGTGAGAGAAAGCTCAGTGAAGAGAAGGTGTAGGAAGCTCTGCCGTGTGCTGTGTGATCTAATTCCTCCCGGGTAACCTCCTGGAATGATGTTCACTTGAGACCCAAGGGCCTTTGCAAGACTTTTTGGAGACGATTTGAGTTTCTCTTGAATGTGAAATGGGTCCCCAGGCCGCAAAGCTGGGGCTCATTTGGATCCAGTGTGTGGGGAGCATTTGCCACGCCTGTTAGGCAAGGCTGTGGGTCGCCGGAGCAGACGACGGGTTTCGGAAGGAAGCCGAGGGTTGCGTTCCAACAGCCAGGTGCCTGGGGACCTGCCGCCCACCCACCTTAACCGTTCCACCTCTGCGTCGTCCACCAGGAAGTCTCGCTTCTGCACCAGTTTGTGGATCTTCTGGATTAGCTCGTCCTCTCTCTGCTTCTGCAGCTTGGTTTTTTCTTTCTCTGGGAAGAAGAAAACATCAGCAAAGAAACTGCTGAGTGGAACTGTTGAAAGCACTGGAGTCCGAGGGGCCAGGGTTGGAATCCTGGTCTACCGTTTCCCTTGCGGGGTGAACTTGGAGAAGCAACTTGACCTCTTCAAGCCTCAGTTTCCCCCTCTGTAAAATACACATGGTGAGGCTTAACTGCAGTGACATTAGTAAAGGACTTAGGTGGACTCGGGCTGTGGGGAGAGCTCAGTAAGTGGTACTGATGCTGCCCGGGGGCCGTGCAGATGGCAGAGGGTGAGGAGGGGCTGGGGGGGGGGGGGGGCCGTGCGGAGGGAACTACTCTCTCGTGGGAGTCAAGCGATCTGTGAGATGAAAAGCCTCCACGCTGGGGGCGTTAGTCCTGTCCCAAATACCGCGGGCTAGAACACCAGAGAGAAAACACGAGGGCTGGAGATGAGGATGGGGAAAACGAGGAGGGCGGAAATTTAAACGCGCATCAGTCTCGCTCTGTTCAGACTCCTTCAGAAGATCAAAAAATGTGGGGCAGCTTGTCGTCCGCCTGCCTAGGACCGGCGCTGACAATTTCCTCTCGATCTGGAGGCAGAACCAGAGGCGAGGGGAATATATATTTGGTGAGGAGAGAGTGGTGGTCTCTCCCGTTAAGCAGAGGGGCAGTGGGGAAGGGGGTGGAATTGCCAGCAGCCCCTGGATTCCAGGCCATCGCCGGTTGGTGATGGTGGCATGACTCCTCCGGCGGTGGGTCCCATGGTCCGATTTCCCACATCACTCGTCAGCACCACTGAGCTTCCCGGCCCCCTGCCAGCGAGTTAACCATGCGCCCTGGCTCAGCTTACTCAGGGCGTCATCCTTGGTGTCACTGTCCTCTCCAAGTAACCAGCAAAGGCCCTCCGATATTCCCGAGAGTCCTCTGCCCCTCCCCAGATCTTTGCCAGAGCCACGCAAGGACTGGCAGGGCCCCCAGGAATGGATGTACCTCCGTCCCCAAGTTACTCATCCCCATTTTCTCTCTTCTGCCATTCGGGCACCTCCAGATACTCAGAGGCAGCCCTCCACTCATGCAGCCCTTCCCAGCAGCTCAGGGAGAAGCCGTCTACTCAAAGTGGTCTGTGCCACCTTACAGACCAGTTCCTCACCCACCTGCCCGCAGGCACCGCCCACCTGCCTCCAGGCACTATCCACTTGCCCACAGGCACCACCTCTTGCTCGGTCATGTGACACTCTTGCTGGCCAGCATCACCCACCTACTTCCTGATGAGAACCTTCAGCTTGCCAGCTTCACCCCTGTTTGCTGGCATCCCACACGCACCTAGCTCCTAACATCTCCACGTGCTTGCTGACATGACTCTCCAGCGTGCTTCTCACCTCCTCCAGGCCCAGGGTACCACCCCCCGTCTCCCTAGGCCATGCTGTGGCCTCCCAACTGGTCTCCCTGACCTGGAGCCTCTGTCCCAACTGTGAGCCCTCGCTGTAGACTCCGACGGCTCGGGCTTGCCGTCCCAGCTCCTCCCCCTCCTAGCTGTGTGACTCTGGGCATGTTCCTCAACCTTGCTGAGCATCCAGCCTCTCAACACAGATAATCATAACGTTGTGGCAATTTTAAGGGAGATAAACAAGTAAAATACTAGGCTTCCTGCCCGGTGCATAATAAGGGCTCATCAACAGTCAGCTGCAATTATTATAAGCGATTATTTACATCGTCCCTGTTGTTTTAACGACTCAATGCCCTCCAGATTAAGTATTGGCTGCATCGGGCACACAAAAAAAATACTTATTTAATGAAGGACAAGCAAATATAGCGTAAGTGTGCAAATGGTAAGTGCTTAGTAAATTGCAACTATTATCATTCTACCTGTATTACCATGAGCTTTACATTTTCCTTTAACCTAGGTTTCTCAGCCTCGACACTATTGGTGTTTGAGACTGCGTCATTCCATGTCGTGGGGGGCTGCCCTGTGCCCTGCAGGATGTCGACCAGCATCCCTGCCTTCTACCCACTCAATGCCAGTAGAAGCCCCCACCTTTTGTGACGACTCAAAATGCCTCCAGACACGGCCAGTGTCCCCTGGGGGGGCAAGTGGTCCCGGGTTGAGGACCTCTAGTTTAATCTTTTCTGACAACCCTATGAAGGCGATCCTATTTCTGTGTCCCTACAGCCAGCTCTAAGCATCCCCTGCTCTGAGGCGGCAGTGGTGGCAGTGGCGCTGGGACGAGACCTCTTGGCTTGTCCTTGAGAAGCCCTCAAGGCAGGGACGGCCCCAGGGGTTGTCTTGGATCACAAGTCACCCACACCCACCATTGAGGAGCTGGAGAAATAGGATTTTCTGGGCAGTTCAGGGTCTTCTTTCCTTAATGCTTTTATTGATGTGTTGCTGGGAGCATTTTTTTCCCCCTAAAATCAGCCACATCCATCGAGGAACGCAGAGGGACTCTCACCGAGGAGTCCGAGGAGACAGTGGGAAGAGGTGAGGAGGAAAGAAACTAATGTCTGAATTTCCGCATGAAAGTGACTGGGAAGGTATGCTTTCCTGGGGAATCCTTGGGACTGGCGTCGAGGACCTGGGCGCTGTTCTAACCAGCCCTGTGACCTTGTCCCAAGTGTTTCATGGCGGGCCAGTCAATGGCATTTCGGGCAGGACACATTCCTCTTGTGGGACTGTCCCCATGCTGCAGGTTTTTGTGTCCCTGGCCTCCGCCCTTTGAGTGTCAGTACTGATCTCGTCTTTATTTAAGCTTTTGGTGTTTTGTTCATCCGTGGATTTTTTTTGCAAGAATTTTGATATTTTAGATATTGTATTAAAACATTATCGATCCTGATTACTGAATGTTTTGTGCTGGAACTGAGCGCCTTTTCTCCTCACTCTAGTCCACGTCCTGGTCAGTCACGCACCCCAATCACTGTCAGCCAAAGACCCCCACTTCCACTTGAGAGGCTGCTACGGCCCCACGTGGAGCCCCTGTGGCCTGAGGTGGCCTTGGCTGACCTGGTGGCCACACACTCATGTGTCCTCTGCTTCAGTGCCTCCCACATGTCCTGCTGAGCCAACAGTGGGTTCTGGGAATCTTTCCTCCCAAGGGAGATGCCAGTCCACATTGGGCCCATCAGAGTCTCCTGGGAAGTTGAAAATTGGGACGCAGAGGCCCTGGGCATCAGGCTCTTGGGTGGGGAAATCATGGAAGGGAGATGGAGTGGCCTTGCTTGACTCGTGCGCCAGAGGGAGAAAATGGAACCTGCACCCAGAATAGAGAGAGAAAGAGAGCAAGAGCCCAAGAACATTCCACAGCTTTCCTGCTTCTGGTTCCAGACTCTTGTGAGGTTGGGTTGAGCTTCACTCTGTGTTGGGATAAATAGTACACACCCCCTCCAATTTCATGTCTACTGGGATCCCATTTGGAAATAGGATCTTTGCGGATATTGTTAGTTAAGACGAGGTCATCCTCGTGAGGGTGGGCCCGTAGTCCAAGGACTGGTGTCCGTGAAAGGAGAGGAGAGGACAGAAGATATACAGAGAATAAGGCCATGTGACCTGGAGGCAGAGATTGGAGACAGGCAGCGACAAGCCAAGGACCACCCAAGATTGACGGGCGCCACCAGGAGCTGGAAGAGGCAAGGAAGGATTTTCTTCTCGAGACTTCGGAGGGAGCAGGGCCCTGCCAACAGTGTGATTTCGAGCTTCTGGCCTCTAGAACGGTGAGAGAATAATTTTCTGTTGTTCTAAGGCACTAAGTTTGTGGGAATTTGTTACGGCAGCTACAGGAAACTGATACAACGCTCTAGGGCTCCAGGAGTCTTCACTGTCCTTCCGGTAATTGCCGGTTTTGTGCTTACATAAGATTGGATGGGTTTTTGTAGCTTTCAACCAAACTTTCCCTTGGAGGGCTATAAAACAAGAGAATTGAATTGGCCTGCTGGCTCTCAACCCTAGCTGCTTATCAGCATCCTGTGAGCAGCTTTTAAAAATGACCGATGCCAGAGCCCCACGCTAATCGAATGGGAATTTCCAGAAGCTGATGTCTGGACTTGGTGATTCTCTTCCCCAGCCTTTTATTTGCTTTATGTTTGACATTTAACTTTCTGTGGCAACAGGTTTATTGAGATATATTTCACACACCAAACAAGGCGCCTGTTGAAGTTGTTATTTGCAGAGTTATGCAACCATCGCCACAATCGATTCTAGAACATTTTAATCACCCCCAAAACAACCCTGTACCCACTAGCTGGCACCCCCTATTCGGTTAGGACTGTCTGCTCACTTGTGTATTCCCGTGGCCTGCACAGTGCCTGGCGCCCAGGAAATGCTCATTCAAGCAACGGTATCTGAAAGTTCCAATACCACGGCACATGCGGTCGTTGGAACGAGGATGGGTTGAGCGCTCCTGCGCTTTGATCTGTTATTTCACAACCAGCACGGGAGGGGGGCGTTATTGGCCTCATTTTACACACAAGGACTTCGAGGCTCAGTGAAATTGCGTTGTTCCGTGAAGGTCATCTAGCCGGTAATCCTGGATTCAAACCCAGATCACTGGGCTTGGAAGTGGTGGTTCTTAGAGGGGGGGCAGCTTGCCCACCCACCCCCTCCACCCCCAGCCAGGGGATATTTGGCAGCTTCTGGAGACGTTTTCAGTGGTCACCCCTGGGACGGAGGGGGATGCCACTGTCACGTGGTGGGTAGAGGCCAGAGACGCTGCTAAATCCTGCAACACACAGGACAGCCCCGCTTCCAATGGAGAATTAATTCTCCAGCCCCAAGTGTTCCTGGGGTCGAGGGATCTGGAGCAATGCCCCATTCTAAACGGTGTCCTGCACTACTGGTGCAACAAGGGCTACCCTCCCTGGTACCCGCTGTGGGCCGGGCGCTCTCTTTCCCCTAACTTGTGGGCACCTGAGAGCAGAGAATCATTTTCTCTTCATCGCTGCATGCCCAGCCCCAAGCTCAGGGCTGGAGGCAGCGCGGCCTCGGGACATACTTACTGAACTGGTAGGATGGCAAAAACAGTCAGTTCAAGGCCAACGGGGGTGCGTATCTGGCCTGTGCTGCTTCTCGCCAAGGCCAAGGCCAGGTTCTTGAGACAGAGTTGGGTTAGTTCATTCTATTAACCTTCCTTTAGCACCTCCCAGGTCCTCATTCCTGCCCTCAAGGAGCACTGCTTCTAGAGAGGGACATGTGTGAGTCAACAGGCTATTATTTATTTATTTAATTAGCCCTGAGCTAACATCTGCTGCCAATCCTCCTCTTTTTGCTGAGGAAGACTGGCCCTGAGCTAATATCCGTGCCCATCTTCCTCTACTTTCTATGTGGGACGCCTACCACAGCATGGCGTGCCAAGTGGTGCCATGTCTGCACCTGGGGTCTGAACCGGTGAATCCCGGGCTGCCGAAGTGGAACTTGTGCACTTCACCACTGCGCCACTGGGCCGGCCCCTCAACAGGCAATTTTTTGATAAGTTCTTTGATAAGAGTAAGCCCCCGGAGGGCACCCAACCCAGCCTGGATGGGCGGGGAAGGCTTTCTTGGAAGAAGGGGCCAAACAAGCTATGAGCTGAAGAATGGGTAGAAACTTGTTCAGGTAATGATAACAATAACAGCAATAATTTATTCAGCACTTACTATAGGATGGGAACTGTGCTAAGCACTTTACGTATTTTTCCCCTCGGTCCACCCGACAACAACCCTACAAGGTAGATACCCCTATCGTCCCAGTCTACAGACGAAGAAACCGAGATTTAGTGAAGTAACTTGCCCAAGGTCTTGTCATTAATAAGTGACAGACGTAGGTTGGACTGCAAAGTCAGAGCTCGTCATCACCATCCTCTGTCCCCAGACAGGATAATAATAATGGCGATTGCCAATATTTACTGGATGCTTACTTTGGATCAGACATCAAGCTAAGCGCATGGCTTGCATTGCTTCATTAATCACAATGAGACGTACACCCAACAAGCTAGATACCGTTGATATTACTACCCCATTTTCAGAGGAGGAGAAACCGAGTCTCAGAGAGAGAAAGTGACTTGCCAAGGTCAAGAAGGCAGCCAGAATTAGGACTTGAACCTGGTCTACCTGACACGCAGTCGTGTTTGAATCGTGATCAGGGAGCACCACATTGCGAGAATGAGGCCACGCTAGGAGAAGGGACGAACTCTGACTTCCAGACCTAAGGGGTGGACACACAGCCGGCTGGGGCTCTGAGCAGCTACGTGCCGGGGGTGGAGGCTCAGATGTTTACCTGGAATGGCGACCAAGTTCTGTAGCTCCTGCTTCAGGTCCATGATGTCATTACAGAGCTGGATGTCATCCATCCTGGGGAAACAGGACACCACACGCCAGCAGATTACACCGACAGAACATTCTACACCCTGTGCACCACCCCGGTTTCAACAAAGAGGGTTCATGGGAGGGCGCTGTCCTCTGTGTGAGCCACACATGCTCTTTATAGAAGTTTTCCCCTAAAAGAAGACGGACAGAAACTGCCCGTTACCCCGCTGCTTAGAAATGATCTAATCGCCGTTAACAACACCTAGACAGAGGAGTTCCTTCCAGTCTTCACGTGCCTGGCGAGCTCATGTTGCAGGTTTGGTGTCTTATCAGCTATGTTAAAAAATGTTAACCATTATAGAAATTGACAATATAGAGAAAAATCGGTCTCTGTCCTTTAGAGAGAACCGTTGTCAATAGTTTGAAAAATATTCCTCCAGGGTTTTTTTAGAGGTTAAATCTTAAAGTTTTTAAAATGCTTATACCACCATACACGACATCATTTGTTAATGTATAAAAACATTTTGTGGGGTCAGCCCGGTGGCGTAGCAGTTGAGTTGCACGCTCTGCTTCGACGCCCTGGGGTTCTCTGGTTTGGATCCTGGGTGCAGACCTACACACCACTCATCCAGCCATGCTGTGGTGGCGTCCCACATAGGAGAACCAGAAGGACTTACAACTATGTACTGGGGGGCTTTGGGAGAAAAAAAAGAGAGAAAGATTGCAACATATGTTAGCTTGGGGCCATTCTTCAAAAAAATAAAAACTGGGGCCGGCCCAGTGGCGCAGCTGTTAAGTGTGCACATTCCTCTTCTCGGCAGCCCAGGGTTCACCAGTTCAGATCCCGGGAGTGGACATGGCACCGCTCGGCAAGCCATGCTGTGGCAGGTGTCCCACATAGAAAGTAGAGGAAGATGGGCATGGATGTTAGCTCAGGGCCAGTCTTCCTCAGCAAAAAGAGAGGAGGATTGGCAGCAGATGTTAGCTCAGGGCTAATCTTCCTCAAACAAAAACAAAAACAAAACATTTTGCGATTTTCCTTTTATTTCCTTGCTATATCTTGGGATCTTTCCACGTCAGGACATGTAAATCTCCTCATTTTTAATGGCTGCGTAGTATTCCATTATATTGATATACAGTGATTTATTTATTCTCCTGTTCATAGACATCTTGGTTGTTTCCTAATACATCTCTAGGATAAATTACTAAAAATAAAGAAATTCCTAGAAAAAAATAAAATCACTGGGTCAAATTACATGAACACTTGCATTTTCAGAGGAATTTCCAGATTGCCCTCCAGAGAGAAGAATTATGCATGATATTCCCACCAGCAGTGTGACAGGACACTCACTGCCAGAGTCTTAGGAATCGGGTGGCACATACAATTTTGCAGTATGCATTATAGTTGTGTGTGTGTGTGCTACAATATTGACTCATCCTGCTGTCAACAACATTTGTAATGGCCGCCTGAAATTTCACCACGTGGCTTTATCAGGGCTGTTTTCACTATGCCCCTATCTTGGTCACTTAGATGGGGTTTTCAGGTTGTTTGTGCTATTTTAGCCACTGTAGGATGAACATGGATTCATTTAGAGCTTTTTTCTTCGTGTTGGATTATTTGGCGTGGGGGCTATAGATTCTCAGATGTGGAACCACTGAGTACAAAGGGCTTGATATGTCTATAGTCGTTGAGGCATATTTTCAAATCGCTTCCTCTACAGGGGTTGGGGGTGTGTGCCTTCATTCTGCACGTCTTTATTGAGTATTTACTGTGTCTGCCACTGCCATAGGCTCCGGTGATGCCCCAGCCTCGCCCGCCCTCATGAGCTGACATTTAGGCAGGGAGGGGGGACAGGGGCAGAAGATAAATATAACGGAATGGAGACAGAGTGGGCCAGTTTGGGCTCATCCTCCTCCCATCCCAAGAAGGGACAGAGGGAAGCGTTAATATTCTCAAAGGGCTTGACTGAGACCACAATATTAAAGGGGGCAGGACCAGGACTGGAAATGGACGCATCCGAGTCCACTGATCTTTCTGCCTCCTCCCGCAGCATCTTCGTCAGGAGCCTGGTCTGCTGCCTCTGTTCAGAAGTGCCATCTGCACACCAGCTTGGGGCCCCCTGCCCTTTGCTGGTCAAGAACTGCCCATGTCACCCATTCTGGTCCCAGCATCCTAGCTTTCAGGACAAGTGGCAGGAACATCTCGCTTCAGCCTGTGTCTCCTATTGCCAGAGACGCACCAAGCGTTTGTCAAGCCCTGCCCTGGATTGTCCTAGCAGGTGGCAGCTGCCTCGAACGAGCCTGGGAGCTTGCCAGGAGGGCACACAGTGTTCCTGTGGGTTCCTGTTGTGGACCATTCAACTGGAGGGGCTCCAGAATCCTTTCCCACAGCTACTGCGGAGATCCAGCTACCTTGGTGGTTCTCACTGAGGACGATTTTGATCCCTGGGGACATTTGGCAATGTCTGGAGACATCTTCGGTTTTTACAACTGGGTGTGTGGGGGGACTGCTCCTGGCATCTAGCGGGTGGAGTCCAGGGATGCTGGTAAACATGCTGCAATGCACGGGACGGCCCCCTCAATAGAGAATTAACTGGTCTAAAGTGTCAATCATGCCTAAGGTGAGAAATCTTGGGCTATCACCACAGAATTGACGGACGTGTCTTATTGATGATTTTCAAGAGGGGAGACAAGGAAAGATGGCAAAAGGAACAAAGCAGAGCCAGGTAGTGGTTAGAAGCAGGAGTTTCGGCACCAAACAGCCTTAGCTCAAAGGGGCCGTGGGCCAGGATTTACCTTCCTTGATGCTCATTTTCTTTCTTTCTTTCTTTCTTTTTTCCTTTGAGGAAGATTAGCCCTGAGCTAGCATCTGCCAATCCTCCTCTTTTTGCTGAGGAAGACTGGCCCTGAGCTAACATCCATGCCCATCTTCCTCTACTTTATATGTGGGACGCCTGCCACAGCATGGCCTGACAAGCGGTGCCACGTCCGCACCCAGGATCCGAACCAGGGAAGCCCGGGCCGCTGAAGTGGAACATGTGAACTTAACCACTGCACCACCGGGGCGGCCCCAGCTCATTTTCTTCATCTTTAAAATAGCCACAATAATAGTACTTCCTGGGATTATTATGCACATCAAGCACTGAGCCCGTGCCTGGGACACACATGGTAAAATGCTCAATAAACAGTTTCTATTATTACTTATCAGCTGTTAGAAAGAAGCTGGGAGACAAAGGGAAAGAGAAAATGATGCTGGATAAGCAGTTTATCTGACACATGGAGTTAATGTGTACAACCTTTAAAAAAACCCGCTAATGATTGTGGTCCCCTCTATAAAACTTTTAAATAACATTCTTATCTGATTGCAGAGCAGATCCCTGGTTGGTGCAGAAATTTTGGAAAATGCAAACAAGTATGAAGAAAGAACCTAAAATTATGCGTGACCTTGACCCACGTGCACCCAGAGGGCCCTGTTCCCTCCAGGTGTTCCGTGTGGTTCTTGCCTGTAACCCAGGTGTGGTTGGCTTGCCTTGGGGACCTTAGCCCTCATGCTTTGTCCATTCAAAACACTGCTCAGCATGCCACTGAGGCCACCCAAACGCATCCAGAGCCCCCCCACGTTAATGAGTAAGGCGGAATTTTTCTGATGCTCTCACGGGGACTCACGCGGCAGAACTCCATAAAAATCCCTATTGGACAGCACTGGCGTGTGCCTCAAGTTTCTCTCTTACTGCCAGCTTCCCATCCTTCTCTCTCTCAATGCCTCTCCTTTGCGCCTCCCGGCCAAAGGAGGGCCCACAGATCCCAAACAATTCAGCTCTGATCTTCAACTTACAAACGCCAGGTGGCAACACCAAACCCTGATGGTTCTTCTTTCTTTCCCCAAGAAAGAAGCTTGTTCCCCCATGCCAAGCTGTCTCAGAATAGTCACCTGGTAAAAGTCAGGTCTTTTTCGGGAAGATGGAGAGATGGGTGCCGCCATGAAGGAAAACACAAAGCCAACGTTTACGACACATTTCCTGCGTGCCAGGCACTGGCACTTTCCATGCACAAACTCATGTAAATTGCCACAGCAGTCCCGTGAGAGAGGAGCTTTATCTCTACTTTACAGGAGAGGAAAGAGAAGTTAAGCAACACACCCAAAGTTCCACACAGGGGAGCGGCCGTTGGGATTCAGCCCGAGCTCTCACTCTTGACCGCTTCACTCGGTGTCTCCTCTCCAGGTGGCTGCATGAGTGGTGGCCGACATGGTTGGCTGCCCACTGAACGGACTTCTCCCCACCCACTTCCTCCCAGAGCACTGATAGGTTAGGGAGCCACTGTCTCAGCCCCCGATGGAAGCCAGCTGTCTTCGTCTTTTCAGGCTGCCAGAACAAAAATATGACAGAATGGGGGGCATGAACGACAAACATCGATTTCTCACGGCTGTAGAGGGCTGGGAAGGCCAAGATCAAGATGCCAGCTGATGAGGACCAGGTGACCTTCCTCCTGGTTTCAGATGGCCACCTTCTGGCTATATCCTCGCCTGGTGGAGAAAGAGGTCCTCTCTCTTTTAAAAGGGCGCTAATCCCATTCATGAGGGCTCTACCCTCATAACCTGTCACCTCCTAAAGGCCCCACCTCTTAACCCTATCACAGTGGAGATGAGGGTTTCAGTATATGAATCTGGGGGGGGACAGAAACATTCAGTCCACAGCCATGGCAATCCCATGTGCCTTTGCCGGACACTCACTTTTTCCCTTGCAGCTAGAGGTAGCTGTGAGACCACGACAGGCCAGGGAGATACAACAGGAAGTCTTTTTGGGGGTGCTCCCGGGGAAGACGATTAGAGTCTGGAGTGCTGCCCCCTTATGGTCCTGAAGCTGCTGCAGCCACGGTGGCAAGAATGGCATAGGGGAAGCGAGGAAAGGGCCAGACCCTTGAGGACATCCTTGAGCCACCCCACTGACCCTTGGACCACCCGTGTCTAGACTTCTTGTTGAGTAAATCTTAAATAGCCTTATGATTTATGTAGTGACCAACTGACCTGATTCACCCAGGCAGGGCTCTCTCAGTTTTAGCATTGAAAGTCCCATTTCTGGAAAAAGTGGGACGGTTGGTCACCCTAGATTTCAGACACTATGCTTAGCTGTTCTGTTCCTTGCCGTTGAAGACATCTTCACTGAGACATGGATGTGGAGATGTGCATTTTTATTAACAGCAGAACCAAAAACATACATACATATGCGCTGCTCATTGCGAACATTACATCATGATGATTTTCCAGCGCCATTAAATAATACTGATCAAAACACATTTAAGGAGTTCCTGCAAAGCCCTTTTGAAACTTGGCTGGAACTTCGAATGAGCCCCATTAGTCTCGTTCTCTGCACAAATAGTGCTGAAGCCTGGAAGTCAAACTCTGCTGCTGCCAGCCCGTTCCGGAGAGAGACGGCATCTCCCAGAACCCAGTTAATGCAGGAAGGAAAAGAAAGCTAGCCCATGGCATTCTGCATCTCGGCCTTTCACGCTGGGACAGCAGAGAAAATTGGTCATTCTACTAGCTTCGGGCAGAGATAGGTGATCAGGCTCTGTCAGAATAATGGTGCCACTGCTTTACAAAATTTCTTTGAAAATGACATGGTTTGGAGCCTCATGGAAACCCAGCAGAGACCACGAGGTGAAGGCAGAAGCAGATGGACAGAGGAAAAGGTTGGCTTTTTAAAATAATATTTATTTGGCATCTTCTTTTATAAGTTGTGGATGGGGTGGCCTTCTTGGGATGCGTAAGAAGGAACGCCTAGTCTCCGAGATGGAACGCTGGTCTGGGATGTGGAGCCTGGATCTGAGGCTACGCCCTGCCACAAACTTCCTCTTTTATGACTAAAAGAAAAACTCTGCTTTTCTATATATTCCACACTTCTGACACAAAATCCGTGTGTTTTTCCACACTGAGCAATTCTCCATTTCTCAGTGGACACCAGTGAGGTGTGCTACCATTTAACTCAATCTGACAGGAACTGCCCAGAGTTCGAGCAGCCCCCACAGGTTGAGAGGTCAGTCCCACAGGACTGTCCTCACTTCAGATGCCAATTGCAAGTCAGGGCCACCTGTACTTCCAACCAGCTGGCTATAAATCAGGGGGTTCCATGACCCCCTCTTTAGGTTCGATAATTCGTTAGAAACTGCTCACAAAACTTAGGAGAACGTTTACTGGTTCTCATAAAGGATATATTACAAAGGATGCTGATGAACAGCCAGATGAAGAGATACATAAGGCCAGGTACGAGGAAGGCACAGAACTTCCACGCCCTCTCCAGGTGTGCCACCCTCCCAGCACCTCCATGTGGCCACCAGCCTGGAAGCTCTCCAAACGTCATACTGTAGAGATTTTCATGAGCTTTGTCACGTAGGCATGATCACTATTAACTCAATCTCCAGCCCCTCTCCCTCCCTAGAGAATGGGGGGCGGGGGGCAGAGGTGAAAGTCCCAGCTGTCTAATCATGCCTTACTCTTTCTGGTGACCAGCTCTCATCCTGAAGCTATCTAGGGACCCAGCCTCCAGTCCTCTCATCAGCAAAACCAAAGACACTCTAATCACTCCGGAAATTTCCAGGGTCTTAGATGCTCTTGTCTCAGGAACCAGGGTCAAAGACAAATATTAGAACAAAAGATGCTCCTAGCATCTCTATCACTCAGGAAATTACAAGAGTTTCAGGCGCTCTATGCCAGCAACCAGGGACAAAAACCAAATAGATTTCTTATTGTATCACAATGACTTTGGGCAAGTCATCCCCCGCTCTGGACTTCTGTTTCCTCATGTATAAAATGAGAGCTTCCAATAACCCCTGGAGTCCTGTTCTGCTAGCGCTTAGAAAATAACGTGCTTTCAGCCGAGCCAGACCTCAGCATGGATCTCAGTTCCACTGTTTACCGGCTGTACAATTGAGCACATCCCTTCATGGCTCTAGGTCGAACTGTTGACAAGGAGTGATACCTTTGCTTTGGGGCTGTGTGGAATGAAATACGCTTGTGTGTGTAGAGCTTGGCACATATCCACATAGGTACAAAGGAAAGGCTACTTCCACCCACCCCTCCGCCCTGGGGTGAGGTGGGCAGCTGGGCAGACACTTCCGAAAAATCTTAGCCAACATTCCTGCGTCAAAGAATGAGTCTCACCTTCCTGTATGTTTCAATTTCCTCAAACCAAATGGTGCTGAGACGATGAATGTGTGCATTTGTTCAGCGTTCGTTGGTTAATGAGATTAAACGCTATCCCTGGGGGAGAATAAGCGTGGAGACATCGCCAGGGACGGCTCAGCCATCTCTCAGTGTCACGCTGGGGACCAAGGGACCAGAGAGGTGCCAGCACACCACGGGCTCAGGCGACACATCTTTGTGATGCATCGTTGCAGACCCAGCTGCCTGTTTTCTCCCCGTGGCTTGTTTACCGTCTGTGCGTTAACTGGCTTCTCTCTCGGTTGTGACCAGACACTCGTTCCTGGATGCAACACTGTTCCCTGAAGAATGTCACCTCCCTCAAGCACGAGTTGCTCTTCTCTCTCCCAGGGGTTTTCTAGATGGTCTCATTTTGATTCAAATAAAATTACTAACAGTGAAAAAACTCATCAAGCTGAATTTTTGGGGTTTGTGCCCTTTTCTGTGTGAATGTTATGCGTCAATTAAAAATTTGCTTGAGAAAATGATCAACAGTATTGTTTAGTTTGGTTTTAGACCTAAAAGGGTGCCTTTGGTCTGTATTTATTGTATAAATGTTACATAAATACAGCGTCCCTGTAAAAATACCAAACAATACAGAAGTATAATCGTAGCTGGCATTTATGAATGTTTTTGCATACTGGCGCCAGGCTATGGGACGAGCATGTTGCACAAATCATCTCAATGAACTCTCGCAGCAACCTTACGGAGTAAGCACTACTATTATGAACCCTCCGACGGTGTTAGGGACTTGCTCAGGTCACAGGGTAAGTTATGAGAACGTGAACCCAGGCCGTCTGATCTCTTATCTGGGAATACAAAAGGCCCATCCCCCTGGTGGTTGGAGTTCAAGGAAGACAGAGATCATAGTTGTTTGGGAGAAGGCTTCTCAGCTTGAGGTGTCACTTACAAGAGGGACACAATCTGGACGGTCAGGGAGACGGGTACCAGCCGCTCAGGCACAGGGGGCAGCTCAGTCAACACTGGCTGTAGAAAGGGGTGTGGTGTCCCTGGGTATGTGACAGTGAAGAGTCCACCTGAATAGGACATATTGGTGACATAGGGGTCTGGGTTATGAAGGACTTGACATGGGAGCCATCTTAGGTTCTAGAGTGAGAGCATGCACGGTGATGTGTCTATGACAGCTAGTTTGGCAGACATGGTGATCAGCACGTACACATCAAGAAGAAAGAGCACTTTCATGCTCTCCTTTCTTTCAGGTGCTCAAAGGACCTCCTGGAAGATATGGTTGCTCGTGAATCTTTAGCAGGATCAATAAACTATAGCCCGTGGGCCAAATCAAGCCCATGGCCCGCTCTGGTACAACTCATGAGGGAAGACTAGTGTTTATATTTTTAAATGATTAGAAAAAGTGAAAAGAGGAATAACATTTCCAGAGACACGAAAATTCGATGAAATTCAAAGTTCAGTGTCTATAACGTTTTGTGGGAACACGGCCGTGCCCGTTCATTGACATCTTGTCTGCGGCTGCTTTCGCGCTACAACGGCAGAGGTCAGTCATGGCGGCAGACACGGTATTCTGGCCCACAAAGTCTAAAATTTTTACTCGCTGCTCCTTTGGAGAAAAATTTTGTTGGGTCCCGAGCTTCAGAAAGAACCGTGGGAAGTAATCAGAGACTAACCTAGTGGCTGGAGCTGGAAGAGCGCTCACTTACAGGGATGAAGAAATCAATGCCCAGAGAGGGGCACATCGAAACAGCACACAAAACGTTGACCAGCTTACACTGGTTTTGCTTCCTCAAAATAAGTTATTGATTAATCAAACCTTGCTCAATAACTGAGACGGCACTGTGCATGGGCCGGGTGGAAACCCACGGCCCCAAGAGGACCCTGGAACAATGTTGCCACTGGAGCCCTTTACGAAGCAAGAAGTCCTTCAATAAGGAAAATCCGGCTTCCAGCAGCCCGAGTAGCTTTATTACCACGTATGGACTGATTTGAGACTAGCCAATCAGCTTCTGCCCTCAACTCCTTAAATTTTGCCCGTAACCCTGGATGGAGGATTCAGATGTGAGAGCCTTGCCTCCTGTCTCCTTGCCAGTCATCCTCGCAATAAAGCTTTTCTTTTCTCAAAAGTTGGAGCCATAGTATCGGCTTCTGTGTGCACTGGGCAGCAAGCTCTTGGTCAGTAGAAATATTATTATTATTATTATTATTTGGTGAGGAAGATTGGCCCTGAGCTAACATCTGTGCCCATCTTTCTCTATTTTGCATGTGGGACGCTGCCACAGCATGGCTCGATGAGCAGTGTATAGGTCCACACCCAGGATCTGAACCCGTGAACCCTGGGCTGCCAAAGGGGAGCACACGAATTTAACCACCATGCCACTGGGCTGGCCCCTCAGTAGAAATATTGATCATTGATTTGCTGACTCATCCAATAAATCAATTATCCAGAAAACCTTATTGAGAGCCTACTGCATGCTGGGCTTCCTCAGTTTTTGCTTCTGAGAGACACCACGAAATCAAGGCCAGATACCCAGGCCACGTGACGAGACAGCAGGGCTCTCCCCCGCCCCTCCTGCTGCTGTGACTGAGGATCCAGAGCCCCCCTTCTTCCCTGGGCTCCGGGCAGGGAATCAGGCTGTGCCCAGCGCATGTGAGGTTGGCCAACAGATTTCCTGCAGGCGCCTGCTAATGCGATCTGGCAGCTTCTGTGGCCGCTTCTGTCCTTCCATCTTTGCATCCTCCGCTTCACTGAAGGAGATACTAAGTTTTGTGATTTCATTTTTTATTTTCGACTGTTATCCCCCAGACTCTTGCCATGACAGTGCCTAGACTGAGACACATAACCGTTCCCTTGATGGCTCAGCAGGCTACGGATGGGAGAGAGGTTCCGGCCCCGGGTTTCCCTAATCCAAGCCCTGAGGCCCTCAGCTGAGTGGCCCACAAACAATTAAATACGTGGACAAAGATTAAGCTCCAACAGGTGATGGGGGTTGGGGAAAAGGAGGGGGGGGGGGAAGGAAAGAGAAGAGAAGAGGAAAGGAAACACGGAGAATGTTGGGGTCCAGGGCAGGCCACCCCCAAATACCCCCCAATAGCATGCTGATCATTTTGAATTAAAGTTCCTTGAGAAGCGAAAAGGCCATGCTGACCCTCTCTGTTCCCCTTGAAAGCAGGAAATAAGTCTGCCTGCGAAAGGTGCTCTCCTGTGTCCTTATGTTCAGGGCCGAGAAGCTGCACACACAAAACTTGCTAAGGTACTACCTCAAGCCTAAACTCAGCTTAAACTCCTCATTATTACGTGCCTCAAACCTAAGTCCTTGTCCTGTCTTTCCTCACAAATTTATTGTTTCTTTGTGTAAAAGATATACATGCTGCCTGCTTTGTTGTCTCCTCGAGCATCATTTCTCTATGATCTCCAATATGTGCGCATTTCTCTTGTTAATCTGGTCTCGTGTCAATTTTATTATTAGTCCAGCCATAAGAACACAAAAAGAGTAGAAATGGGATTTTCCCCTCCCCAACAATGTCCAAAAATAGGGCATTGTTTATATATATAATTTTCCAACTATGCAAGGAAGAACTCGACAATCATTAATTAAAAAATTATTGCTGGTCAGCCTGCAGTATTTTCTTTTTCTTTTCTTTTCTTTTCTTTTTTTTTTTTTGAGGAAGATTAGACCTGAGCCAACTGCTGCCAATCCTCCCTTTTTTGCTGAGGAAGACTGGCCCTGAGCTAATATCCGTGCCCATCTTCCTCTGCTTTCTATGTGGGATGCTTGCCACAGCATGGCTTGCCAAGCGGTGCCATGTCCGCACCCGGGATCCGAACCAGCGAACCCCGGGCCACCGAAGCAGAACATGCGAACTTAACTGCTGGGCCACTGGGCCAGCCCCCCTGCAGTATTTTCTTAAGAGACCCCTTGAGAAAATACAGCCAACATAGAATGGATGAGGTAAGACACTAAGGGGATAAGGCGGTCAGATTTAGCAAACAAAAACACAGGGCACACAGTTATATTTGAATTTCAGCTGAATACCGAAAAATTTTTAGTGTAAGAATGGCCATGCAATATTTGGAACAGAGCTATACTAAAAACTGATCTGTTGTTCATCTGAAGTCCAGGTCTAAACGGGTGTCCTGTGTTTTCTCTGGCAATCCCATAAGAAGAGGAGGCCAGACGCTCAAAACCAGCCTCATTTCTAAGCAGTCGTTAGCCCAGGGGGCCTGTTCTGTGCTGGGGGAGGAGGGAAGTCAGAATATCCGCCGATCTCCGAGCCTTCCGCTTCTTCATGCCCCCCGGAGAGCCCCCCGTGGACCAGTTTCTAGTGGTGTGGGAGTCTGAGAGGACAGCAATGAAAAGCCCCAAGGAGAATTAGCAACTATGGCCAATGGGCTGATGGGAGTAGAAAATTGGGGACAATTCGGAAGCGCATGCCAAGGCCTTGAAAACACCTAAATATTTTAGTCTAGTGATTTCATTTCCTAGATTTCATCCTAAAGAGATAATTAAGGGTACCATAAAGATTTAGCTGTGATTATGTGCCATGTAGCCTTGTTTGCCATAGCAGAAAACTGGAAGCAACCTAAATCTCCAACAGCATTAGAGGAATTCTACACGGGCATTAAAAAGGACGCTCGCAAGAGATAAGACAATAAACCATATTTTTAAAAAGCTGGTTAAGAAATATTGATCCACTTTTGCAAGGTACATACGCGTAGAAAAAAGGCAGGAAGACTCCATTCAAAACCTTACAATGATTATTTTTGAAGGAATTTTCAGTTCCTTCATTTGTTGCTCGGTAGTCTAATTTTTTTAACAATATGCATGTATTATCTGACATCGCTGTGGTCAGAAAAGATGCTTGATATGACATCTGGGTGACTTTTAAGGTTTTTTTTTTTTTTTTTAATGACCATGGGCCACCCCTTCTCTTGGGGGCCAGTGTTGGGTCGCTGTGGCCTCAATAGACGTCCCTCCACGCCCTCGGCTCGTCAGCTTCATCTCTAGCCATAGAACTCACCTTCCGGGCTAGCAGCCCATCTGCATGTCTGTGTGAAACCTGACCTGCATCCTCCAAGCCTTTGCTCCCTTCAACTCTTGCCTTCCTCAGACTAATCCCCATGCAGCCTTCAAGACAGCCCCAGCACCTCCTTCTAGAGCCTTCTGACACTCCCAGACTCAATCAGGGCCTCTTCCTTCACGCTGCCACAGCGCGTCATCCACAGCTCATCCTCCTGATAATCATCCAGGCACTTGTGTTTCTCCCTAACTAGACTGTGCCCCCTTTAGGGGACTTCTCCTCTCCCCTCTGTGGTTCTAGCCTGTCGCCCATGCCTGACACATCGCAGTAAATATGCGATGAAGACAGGAAGGCAAGCTGGCAGGCGGGCCCCGAGGAGTACACACGGTCCTGGGTTTTTATGGAAACAAGGCCTCAGACCCCGTGATAGAGACCCCACGAGGGCACTGGCAGCCATCAGAGGCGGTGAGTTACCCCAGAGAAATCCAATTAGACATCCGTAGTTCGAGCCATCCTGCTTCGCATTCTGCCATCAATAGTTTCTATCCTGAGCTCTCTCAGCATTTGGGCCCTCCTGGGCCCTCCCGTCTCCCATACCTGCGGAGTCCCTGCTGGTGCGCAGTCTCCTCTCCCACGTCCATCTCTCTCTCTTGCTGATACTAACAAAAGCTAACAATCATTCCAGCACTTACCCTGGTCAGTCATGGACCCAGCACTATCTCATTTAATCCTCACAATCTACAGGGCAGATATTATCATTCTCAACGTCATAGAAGGTTCAGAGAGGCTAAGCAAATTGCCCAAGATCACACAGCTGACAAGGGATGAAGGCAAGATTTGAAAGAAGACAGTCTGACTCCAGGGTCCTGACAATTGCCACTACAACAAACTGGCTGGAGATGCCACTGAGACATACCAGGTTGTCCCCCTCTGCCCCAGGACCCCCATCCTTTGCCCCATCCTTGCAGTCAGGAGCCTTTTAAAATGCTGTCAACCAGTGGTAGTTCCAAGATGTGGGCTTCCTTGGGGAGTGACTTTAGCCTCATCCCATAATTTCCACGAGCTGTCAAAACCACCTTGATGTTTTAAAAATGTTTTTGAGATGGGCAATAGACATTTTTCCCGATTTTGTGTAAAGTGTAAGTAAAAAACTTCATAGGAAATCCATGTGTTTTTTTAATTCCTCCATAACCCCTAATCTCAGTAAAAACCATGGTCCTGATACTTCAAATACAGCTTTCAGATAACCCACTGGGTTCCTCCTTGTGACCAGATTGCTGGCCCTAGGCCCCTCCTGTAAGGGAATTCTAAAGCTGTCATTCCTTTCCACTGAGCATCAAATGACTGAAGGAAAAAAATGTTAGGAACACAGCCTGCAAGCCCCAAGCCCCAGGAGAGGCTCCCTCACCCTTCGCCCCACCCACTCCCGTGTGGCATATGAATTGGGCCACACGGTCCGCGCGCTCGGCTTAGCCCCGCTCCTGCCGAAACACTGAACATCAAGCATCCTCCTCGGAGCCTTGGGCCGTCTACAGTCACCACCCACAATTCTCGTTAGACTCAAGGCACCATCAAGAGGAGATCTGCTTTGGATGATAAGTAAATTAACATTCAAATCAACCTCATGTTTATTCAGCACCCGTGATTAGTGGCCTCCTGGATGTGGAAGCAGGATCAGAGGGGCTTGGAGAACCACAAAGAAACAGCAAGTGCCCTCTGCTGGATGCCCCAAAGCCAGGCAGGGGAGGGTTATAATAAGTGGAGCTGCTTGCAACTACTTAACAACTGGCTGAGAGAGGGGGAGGGAAGTAGAAGCCTTGGTTTGTATCATTTGCCAATTTCCATGGGGTAAATACTCCCACCATGGCAGGTTTCCAGCTACCAAGAGTTTAACAATGGGCTGGCAAGATTCCTGAAAAAACTTTTTTTGTTGTTGTTGTTGAGGAAGATTGGCCCTGAGCTAACATCTGTGCCAATCTTCCTCTATTTTGTATGTGGGATGCTGCGACAGCATGGCTTGACAAGTGGTGTGTAGGTCTGTGCCCAGGATCTGAACCGGCAAACCCGGGCCACTGAAGTGGAATGCACAGACTCAACCACTATGCCACCAGGACAGCCCCACGATTCCTGAAAATTTAACATCACTGGCTGGAATCAACAGGTGGGCAAAATTTGAGGGGTGTCTCTTCAACATTCTGTACGTATTTATTCAACATTTCTTTAGAAGAGAAGTTGAGCACTGTGTGGGGAAAAGATTACCAGGGGCGATGATGACGATAATGATGATGATGATGTTTGCTAATGATGATGATGACGTTAATGAGGATGATGCTTTTAGCTACCGTTTATTCAGAATTTGCTATACGCTAGGCACCAAGTGCTTTATGTGGATTATCTCAATTAATCCTTATAAGGGTTACAATATCCCTTTGAGCTGGATACTATGTGACCATCTCTCTTTTACGGAGGAAGATCCTCCAGCTCAGAGAGGTGCAGTCGCTCAGCCAGAATCACACACCTGATCAAATGGTGGAGCCAGGGTGCTAATTTAAGTCGTCTGAGCTGGGTGCGCACATTACAGCAGCGAGGAGCCTCTCCTTAATGTTCCAAGAAATTCAGCTCTGACACCAATTCACCATAACCTTCCTGGAAAAAAACAAAGACCCCGCAGATAGCAGGACTCTCCCTACTTAGAAGGCTGTCTGGAGACCACCTATTGTCACTCACACATGCCCCTTGGGGGGGGAATCTCGCTCCAGCATCGGCTGCTCAGTCTACAAACTCTAGTTTTGGGGGACTCATTCGTTGTGTCAGTCCTTATTAGAGAAGTTAAAGAAGGGAGCGGCCCTCTTCCCCAGGCTCGGCCAACCGCAAGATCCTGTCCAGGGCTAACCCCTGGGCAACCGGCACAGAGAGGAAAGGACGGTGGGGCAGGACCTGCGATGGCCAGCAACAATGGCCATGGTGTCCTGGCCAGAGTGGCCCTGTGACCAGCCTCAGGAGCCTCTTGATTCCTACCCATTTCCCAAGCCTGGCCCTTGAGACTGTCCTTGGTTCTATGAGCCCCCCCCCCCCCCCCCCCCCCCGCAGCCCACCGCAGCCTTCCAGTAAACCCTTCGGTTTTTCTTGGCCTGAGTCAGGCGGAGTTGATTTCTGTTGCTTGCAGCCAAGAACCCTAATCTCGACAAGCTTGTCTCCCACGGGGCTCCTCCCGCCCACACAAACTCTCCCTCTGACGGAAGTGCCCATGGGACAATTTTCTCCATCTTACGTCACTTGAGTGAGCCTGGGGCAACTTCTATGGATGGGTATCTAGCTAGCTTGCCCCTTAACGCAGTTCTGGACAGAAAGATATCAGTACGAGGGTGTTCAAAGGGACCTAGATAAGATCTGGGCTTGTGTTAGGTGCTTTCGAGGAAGGTTTATAGGACGTGTCGTGTCGTCTGGACTGGATGTTGTCAGGAAGGTAGGGAATTCTCTGATAGAACGTGTTAATAATTCTCACCCACAGAATGAGAAGGATAGAGCGAGGCCAGAGCTGTGACTGGTAAAGAAGCGGTGGTCACCCAGATGAGACAGGATATGGAGATGGTTGGTCATTTGGTGGTTTGGACAATGTTCCCGTGTCATTTGCTTTCAGACACACTTGGGAAGTTGTCTTATTTTTGTCTCGAGCTATCACAGTCTCAGAATGGCCTTGTCTGCTGTTGGCAACCTGCAAAACTGTTTACATTCAACAGGAGAACACTTCAGCCTGGCTGTGAGTGCCAGGCCAGCTCCTGGCTGCCAGGGGCTGCTTTTCTCTTTCTGGCAATGGAAAAATTAATTTATACACTTCCTATCTCCCCTTAAGTAGTTATGAAATCCTCGACTCTGGGGGCCAGTCCTACCCATTTTCATCTTTCCTGTGGTGCCAAGCACGGTGCCTTGCAAGCAGAATGTTCTCTGTGAATTATGGGCACAGAGAACTCTATGGGACCTGGCATGTGGTGATTGTGCTGAAGCATATTTTCCTTTTTTGCTGAGGAAGATTGGCCCTGAGCTAACATCTGTTGCCAATCTTCTTTTT